>NC_142521.1:23457907-23657907 GCF_964205215.1 Stylophora pistillata | reverse complement strand
AACTGGGACGGGCCAGGCATCACTTATGTCCCCCGCGAGGACTTCTAGGCAACAGCAAATAGATGGACATAATAAATACGATAAATAAATTGATTGCAGTAAATAGTAACTAAAACTACAATAGTTATAAACTAGCAAAAAAGCACAAAATAATCGCAAACTAATGACAAGAATAAACTGTAAACTAGCGTAAAGTATACCCTCAGAGCAAAAGCGATTTTGAAACGCTTAAACGATCTTTAATTGTATGTTTAATGTATCTGTTCTTCGAGGAAGGACACCTCCACCCAGCATGCACATCCAATAAATCGCCCGGTATGCGCCTACAAGCGGCGTTCGACGCTGCACCAGACCTCATACTATGCGTGCCGCACTTTGAAACGTCGTCACTAAAGGGCCGGATGTACTTCTTGAATTCCTCTCTAAGAGTAGAATTAGACACGCCCTTGCTAGCGTGGAAATACTCGCCAGATTTGGACTTCACAATACGACGAACAAGCGGAAGCGATGAATTAGACTGCGATAAAACCTGAATAATTCGCTCAGTAATGGAAACTGGGCACGTAGCTTTCTTAGACCTGGCAAGATAAGAGGTGTGACCCTCCCGATACTGGTCATTTTTTCGCTTGGAGACATAAATAGACATGTCAGCATTAATGGTCACATCCTTAAGGCAAAAACTGTTAATTTCATCAATACGAAAAAACCCATAGAAACCCACTAACAATATGAACAAAAAACGAAGAGTGGCAAGAAAATTACTCGCAACATAACATTCGGCAATTGCCTGCAGCGTGTATACGGATAAAGGCTCCTTCGGGTTAACAGAACGCACCAATTTTCTTTTCGCGCCCTCAAGAGAAGATTTCACAAGGGGATGGTTGACAGGACATATTTCTAGCCCAGCCATAGAGTGGGCCCACTTAATGCAATTAAACAACAGCTTCTGTGGGGGAGACACCCGTATTGTTCGCAAGGCAAACGTTCGTAAGTTCTGTAATAAAGAGTGCAGTGTGCAAGGGCTTCGCCGGAATGACAGGGACACCAATCTTCGAGGATGCCCATCCGCGCCATTTCAACCAGCCTGACTTGTACTTGGTTAAGGTAGACGGGGCCCTGGATCCCAACTGCGAATCAAGAAGATCTGGAACCAAGCTGCGTAGTAATGGGTCCTCCAAGGCTGCCGCGTCGCTCCAAATCCCGGAAATTAGAACATCTGAAAAACAAAAACACAAGGTGAACGAAACGACAACGGAAAACTGAAAAAAGCAAGCTCATAAAGAATGGCAATATCGGTATAAGAGGATATTCCAAACGCGATGGTCGGCTGCGCGGCATAAACTTACCCGTACCTACTAAATTGCAAAGTGAATCCAGGTGCCACTACAGGCCAGGTGCCATTACAGGCCAAACAATCGCCCCATCGGGCCGAACATTAGCCAACTTAGGCCTCAAGACACGCCACATAAGGCTAAAAACATAAGCCAAATCAGGCTCTAAAATGCGCCAAAAAATCCAAATATGCGCAACCAAAAAAGATACCGGAAAAAGTGCACCGCCGGGCTCAAAAAGTATGCCACGAAGGCTAGACAACTCACCTAAAATCTAAACGCAAAGCCAACATTCTGAACTTCGGACAACGACGAAAAATAGAAGGTCGAGCCTTGTAGATCTGCTTCTGACCAGGACCCTCGACTGCAGGCAGAACAAACACTTCCGCGACATACGAGCTAAACCGAGAAGACCCTTCACGCAAGAAAGGCCAAGAATGAGCGGAGGGCCATTCGGGGATGATCAATGTCCCGCGGCCAAAGCAAGACATGAGATGACGAACAGAATCGACGATCAGACTAACTGGGGGACATATCCAGTTGTTTTCGGCGCTCCAGTCTTGTGCCAATGCGTCGACCCCACTGCATCCGGGAGAGGCAAACCTCGAGTTAAACTGAGGGAGCTGAGCATTGTAATAGGTCGCGAAGCGGTCGAATGTATGAGGACCCCATTTAGCATCAAGGAGGCGGAAAACTGAAGGATTGACGCGCCAATCGTCCTTGTCAACGAATCGGCTAAGGAGATCAGCCCTCTCATTCTGCGATCTGGGAATCCACTGTGCCTCAAGGGTGATCCCGTTTGAAAAACAAAAATCAAAAATGCTTAAAGCAACGGACTGGAGGTGAGCTTGGAACTGCCAACAGAAACTATTCTCGCGGCGCCTTGATTGTCGGTGAAAGCCTTTACTCTCTTCTGCAATTTCTCTGCATAGGACAATAGAAGATAATAAATAGCTTTCAACTCGCGGTACGTGGAGCTCTGACCAAGATCTTCAGACGTTAACATGCCGCTAGCCATTACGCCGTCCAAGGAGGCCGAAAACCCGCCGAAGGTGACATCACTAGCATCAGAGAAAATAACCGTCGACGAATCAGGGGGTGGACGACGAGAATAGCCGTTAAACGAGTCGATATTGCTGTACCAAAATCTCAACTCCTCCAAAAGAGCCGGAGAAAAACGAAGGGTGTGGTCCCACGCTGATCGTGATTCAATTGCCCGGTACATTTGCTTGGTTAGAAGACGTGAAATGGGCCCTACTGCCAAGGCTACAGAAATTATAGAACCGGCGATTCTGGCCAATTCTCGATACGAGCACGACGTATCTCCAATTACAGAGCCTAAAAGACTCTTAAGCTTTTCCACCTTCCTTTCAGGAATATGAAAAGACATAGTAATAGTGTTAATCACGAAACCCAGCCATTCGCCTACTTGCATGGGATGCCAATGAGATTTGTCTTCATTCACAAGGAGACCTGAGGAGTCGAGCTCTTTCTTTTGGATAATGGCTGTTCAGGAGAACGTGACGTTGCGTTACATTTATAGTATTTTTAAAATGAGTGACAGGGATCAAATGTCAAGTACTTTTACTTCGTTCGAGTTTTGCCAGAAAAAAGATCGAGTATTCGCCAAGGAGTTTTTTCGTGCAGTCAGAATAAAGTAAAACTTTGAGTTTAACCGCGGATTTATTGAGTCGTTCTCAACAATGGCATCTGCTGCGGCGGAACACTTATCGGGTAGACTTCCAAGCCCATCGTCGAGCGCCAGCGACAGACTAACGGACGCAATAATTTGGGCAAAACTACGAAGGTAAGATATCTTGGCACGCTGTGGAACTGCCAAGAAAAACCGAGATACCGCTGATGCTCCAAGCAGATATCAACATGATGATATCCGGACTTAAGGTCCCATGTAAAGAACCAGTGCCCCTCCTCGAGGACTTCAGATAGGGAGCGAAGATCCTCGTACTTAAATTTAAACCTCACAAGGAAGCTGTTAACGTGCCTGAGATCGATGACTAAGCGCAGCTTCTTCCCTTTAGCAACTGACAAGGGGTTAACACAAAATGGCGGAACACTGTGCTCAATAATGCAACCGTAGGCTAAAAGCTCCGAGATGGCTTGTGTCACAAATTCAGAATGCTGAAAGGCCGATCTATTATTAGCCAAAAAACACGAGGGCGGATATTCCGCGAAAGGAAGCCTGTACCCACGCCTGATGGTGTCAAGCACAAATTCAGGAGCATTCAAGGTACTCTTTCAAAATTCAATGGAGGCGCTCAAACGACCCTTGACACCGCTCCTAGTGCTTTTAACATTAGAATCGTCGTAACTACCCAAAAAAAGGGAAGAAAAATCGAACTCAACTGAATGCTGAAGAACGTTCTCTGAGCTTGAATCAACGTCTAGTCAAGAGTGGCGCGAGTCACTCTTTGGCGCAACAGACGGCTTAGAACAGAAGGCGCTCAAATGGCCAAACTCCCCGCACTATAAGATAAACAACGCAAATTAAAGTTCTGTATGCGATGGCGTTCACAACCCGAAGGATGAATACCAGTTAACCTCAAACTTATATACCACTATGCAAATAACTACACACAAGAGACATACCGGAATGCGTACTTAGCGAGGACCACATTCCATACAGAACGTGCAGAAAACAAATATCTGCTAAACTTCGTAACGCAGATATTTATATATTCCCGAATCAAATTTGTGACTTCATTGAAGCAAACTTCCCGCAATTCGCGAGAGAGAAAGAGAGAAGAGAGATTGATTGGAGACATAACGTGAGCTGTAATCTTTCGCGTATGAAGTGTTTTGATAATGGAGAATATGGAAGGACTGTGATTTGTCCAGATCCCCTATGGAAGTTTACTAAAGATAACAAGTAAGTCTGAGCGTTTAAGACAATTATCGTTGAAATATAAAATATATTAAATCTATGATTTCCCTCTCATGTAGAGTCTTCGAAAAGAAGAGAAAGCAGCGAGCAAAGAGAACTCGTCCTTATAAGCTAAAAGAAAAAATCCCAGCACCCTCCTTTACTACCAGAAATGACTGTAGACCACATGTCTGCAAAGACAGGTCCATTGAACACACTGGTAGAATCGAATACAGAGGTGTCACAGGTAACACCCAGAGAGTTTGATGTGATAGAAGTTTCTAATAACGGAGAAATAGATGGACTAGCAGATGATGTACATTTGTAAACTTAGCATGGTCATAAATAAAATTCGAGAAAAAATTGTTTACAACATGATTTTATTTTGTCTTTGTTTCGCGTAAACATACACGCATACTATGCCCCTACTACAGTGGTTACACAGGGTTTATTTCCTCCTCTTTTTCATCATCATCATCATCATCGCTTTCATCCAATAACGGTTTGTTGATCAGACGATTCAATAGGAATTTTCTCCTGTCCACGGCAGCCTCTAATGCCTCCTCCCAATCCATACCGCCTTCATTCATCAATCATCGAGCGGTATGCATGACTTGCTTATGTATTTTATCCTGTTTAATACGGTTATACCACTTTAGACGATGCAAGTATAACCTTCTCAACTTACGCCTAGCTAAAGGTAAGAGCGAATTGTCGTTCTCGGTTGCCCCCTCTTTTTCCTGTTCGTCTTCTTGTTCAGCCAAAGTTGTTTTCATATCATCTTTCACTTCCTGTTTCAATTTTCACCACGGATTCACACTGACATTGTCATCATCATCATCATCGTCACCGTCATCATTGTCTTTATCTTCACGTTCATCATAATTCTCTTCATCACCTGTGTTTTCAGGCTCTCCATCTTCTTCTAGTGGTTCGCCAAAGACATCTAGATCCTGAGAATTATCAGTCATGGTCACACACACACACTATAAGTTTTCTCGATGTGTACTGGTTGGTGGTTGTTCTTAAATGATTTCTGACCAACGTGTAGGGCTGTTTTAAAGTTTCACTTTTCTAGGATACAATCACATACATCCTTCATGTGTCAAAAGATGACTGAATACGCGGTGAGCATCCTTACTAGCAGGATGTAAATCCAGGGTGATATACCCGTAGGGTCGCTGAGTTGCCTCAGAATACACATGCATAATATCTTGCTATTCCATGGGAAGGCTTGTAACAATAAATTTTTGAAAACCAATTGATCGCGTGGGTTTCTGAAAGCAACCACGCAATGAACATTTCTTGAAATACTTTTTACATATTTGCCAGGTCATATCTGCCAGGACATATCTTGACAAAGATAGATAACAGTAATGTTACGATGATGAGAATGTTTGGTGAAAAGGTCTAACACTTCTTTATCGTCTCCTCCTTCTGTCATAAGATCATCCATGACCATTAATCCACCATCTTTAGGGAACCACTGTTTTAATTGTTCCTCATACGGTAGGTTATCGTGAAATTTTATACCATGTATCTCACGGTATCCATCTTGCCAAGCACCATAACAGTAGTGAATGACGGCAGGGGGTGACGCAAACAATTCATCCAAATGTTGTGGCAGTAATGATTTGGTGAGGCAAGTTTTACCGCCTCCAGAAGGACCCACGATTAATACGCTACTGGGTGATTTGTATTTGAATCCCTCACACTACCTTTGTGATAGTTCGAACGACTGAGTCGGGTCTGTAGTCACGGGTGGAATGGAATGGGTACTCACAGTTGAAGGGAAACATTGATTGACCCTTGAGTTCACACATGAATTTTTCTCGTGACGCTCTTTGTTATCCGAACACGTGAATGCACTATTGCAGTAGCGGCAAGGGTGTGGCATTATCCGTTTAGAAGTTTATCAAGGTATCACGACTCCCATTTCGTGTCACAGCGATACTAATGAAAAAATGTAAGGTTCTCTGCTTTTTATGTATTATTGTCTCACCACTTTCCCTAACCTATCACCGCCTCATACACTACTAGCATCCTCTTCACCCGTGTGTAAGATATCTTTGTTCTCACTAGATTTTGAGAACGTGTCTAACTTGGCACAGAGTTGATCGTATTTCTTCTGTAATTCAACCAATTCAGTTTACACCCGTGTGTGGTGAGATATCTTGGGTGTCTTTCCTTTCCTGCCTTCCAGTACTTGTCGCTCACTTTGTCGCTGTTGTAGCAAGGATTGATATTGTTCTTTGTGTGCAGCAAGATTCTTTTCAATCTCTTGAATCGCTTGATCTAAGACCGTACATTCTACTTGATGGTATGCTTCATTGACACGTTTCTGAGTTTCAGGACTTTGCATCTTAGGGTACGTTTCATAGATTTCAATCTTTTGGGGAACGTTCCATTCTCAGCATGTTTTTTATATTCCTTCAACACATTTTCCTGATACTTTACGCGAGCATGAACAGCATGCATTTTTTGTCGATACGACTTTAGAACCGCGGAAAGATCCGGAGTACTCGCCATCGAGTTTTTAGGGTGGAAAAATCTTGCACGCCAGCAGGAAATCCATAAAGCCACCATGATGTTTAGATGTCTGCACGGGCTAGCTCCAAGGTATCTATATTCAAAGTTTACGTGGCGTGACTCTGCTTATGACTTCGGGGACTCTGAAAATAAGCTTAATGTTCCACTACCGCGCACTAATTATTACAGAAAAAGCTTTAGCTACAATGGCGCCACATTATGGAACAGTTTACCACGCGATATAAGGAACACAGAGTCTCTGGGGTTATTTAAACGTAAGATCAATGACATTTTTTAAGTCTAACGCACGGCATTCACGGAAAACAGCTTGAGTGTTATAGTATGTAGTTTTAATTTTAAATATCTTAGCGTATGTGATATGTATTTTTATAGGCTGATGAATTGATCGTGTCTAAATAAAGATTACAATACAATACAATCGTCCGCACTCTGCGTGAGCAGGTAAGGAATGAGTGTGGAGGTAGACACTTCGAGTTTTATCATATTGTATACATCCTTCTCCGTTATGTGTAACAAACTTTAAAAGAACGCGCACTTTGAAATATTAATTATAATAATTCAAGGTGCGCGCTCATGTATAGAGCCAAATCTTTATTTTACTTCTATACGAAACGGAACTGTCCATCTCCTTCATGTGGGATGGTATATTTTCTATTCTTCGTCCTCCTCCTCCTCCTCATTCCTCCTCCTCATTCCTACTCCTCATTCCTACTCCTCATTCCTACTCCTCATTCCTCCTCGTCATTCTTCCTCCTCTTTCCTCCTCCTCCTCATTCCTCCTCCTCTTTCCTCCTCCTCATTCCTCCTCTTTCCTCCTCCTCATTCCTCCTCTTTCTTCAAGTAATATAATTTATTCTTCACATTTACTCACTCGTTCTAGTCATTTTATTCCTCAACTTTACTCAGTTCGTGGGACTCATATACACTCGCGGTAAGACATTACCACTAACAAATGTGACAGTTTAAAACAGTTTATCACAGTGATACTAGATTATTCTATGTACACTCTTTCCTTCTCTTCCTCTTTCCTGCTCCTACGCGCGGGTCCGGAATGCGGTCGCGTAGCGACTGTGGCAATGTTTCCACGTCTTAGTCATGTTTCGTCACATGTAAAGCAAGTTCATATCATATGAGCTAAATAAGTCTTTGGAATATGCTCCTGGTAATTCTTCCAATCGCTTTATCACATATAGATGTCGAGGTTTTGTGTAAAACGTGCTTGTATATAGGTACTTGCTATGTTGCCTCTCTTTTACCGCTTTTATTTTGTGTTTAAACGGAGTATCCAGGAACGGTTTGATTGTATTTATCTTCTCTTCGACTTCCACGTAGAGATGAATTTCAGTGAGATACACCACTTGTCTGATTGGATGAAATCGAACTTTCTTCATCACTTTGGTCCCATGTATGATCATACCATTCCGACTCATAGCCACTCTTATACACCCATTGCTAGATTTCCATTGGTCTATCATTGATTGACACACGTCATGACTCGGAAACAATTTGGACAGACAGTTCATTGACTTTGATCCGAAAAAATGTAAGGATGCTATGACTTGATTAAAATTTGATGGACAGATAATAATGAGACTACCTAGGTTACAAGGCCTCCTGACATTTCGTATTTTCCCCCGGTTTGTATGCTCTATGGTTCATTTTTCCCGAGAAATGGGAATGTTCATGAACATGGTGCTGCGTTTTTGAATACCTTTTTCGTTCGACTTTTTTCTGATAATTTTTTTAAACGGGAGATTCAATTATTTCTCTTCGAATCATTGTCATTGAATTGCGTCGATGTATCGTTGTTATTTTCCTCACTTGCGGAATTTTGTATAGAATTTAAAACACTTTTGTCACTGCTAGTGATCACACTCACGCGTTACGGTTTATTTTTAATTAAGATTTGAACTAAAGTAAACATTTTTATTGAGAAAAAAGCTATCGCCTGTTTTTACCTCGAACGACCCATTGTTCATTTTCAGAGAATTTTGAGTACTCATGAACTGAGTGATCACCATCCGAATTATTTTCATTTTATTGGAGTAGGATGAATTATTCACATCCCATCGTAGGGTTTAGGCGGAAACAAACCTCTTTTATTCTCGATTTTTTTTACACGATACGAATGCTAATGACATCTTGAGATCACTTCTACCATTGGAAGTATGAGTCGCCATCTTGCGTTTTATTGTTTCCATTGTTTGCCTCACTCTGATGTTTGACTGTTAGGGTTTTTACACCATCTTAGATGACCGTAATTTTTTCAAATTATGAAAAAAAAACACGCTCCTATAACCTACGCAATTTATGCCCAAACCAGGATTTATTCAACGCGTTTAATTTGTGTTTCCTTACTACATCTCTCCTACATTTCCTTCTAATTTTCAAGTGTGGATACTCTATTGTCCTAGAACCGGTATGGGTAGTTGCGTGACACTGTGTATCATTCATAATAATCACTCATTTTTCGTCTATCCACTGTGGTTTCTAGAGTGCTCTTATTATTTTTAAATTGCCCTGCCAAGACGCTTCTCTCTCTATTTCTTCTTCTTTTAGTACACAGCATTCGCATTGACCGCAGTCTCAGGAGAATTCGTAAAAGTCAGACATTATATGTAGAAATGATTTCGTGGTGTCTCTTTAGACAAATGGGATCGTTGACAGACCCCAATATGTTACGTATGACTTCTCGGGGACCACACACTTTTTTAGGCGCACACAAATCGAATAGATACTTGTTCTGGTACAATAATTCACAATTGTTCAAAATTCTCACATCGCTCGTGATGCGTTTGATTTACCGTCCTATCTACGAATGATGAGAAATTGTCTATTCCTCTTGTTTTTTATGGAATATCCGTCGGCCGTTCGTTGAAGAGACGCCGTAAAAGGAATTGACATCTCGGACAATAACTCCAATAGTAACGCGTATAATACCAGCAAGATGTACATTGATACCATATTTCTGCCGGTTTATAAGCGATTCCTTTACTCCGACTCACATGTTTAGGCATCATTCAATTTAAGTAAAGCAATCTTCTCGGTAATTTCTTGTATCCACTTTGGCATATATACTTTTCTCAATCTCCTAATTTCTACACTGTGCCACGCCTCTTTCTCTATCTCGTCCATCAATATACAAGTATCGCATTCGCATGTATACTGTATAAAGGAAGGCATAGCTACTCTGAAGCAAGTGAGTACGAAACGATAACTTTATATACGCTGTTTTTATGACAGCTTGTCAATCAGAGTGACATTTACGTTCAAACACATTTATGTATAACATGATCTTACATTTTACAATCATTTCAAACACCATGTCATCTGAAAAACAACTGTTCCTAGCACATTTGGATGAAGAGATTGAACAGAATCCCCAGTGGGCCGGAGCCGTCCTAGACAAATTATTTGCCATTGTAAAAGAAAAAGCTACCACGCAAGATCTTTGTGAAATACGCAGACAAGTGACAAAATACATTGACGAAATTGAAACCTATGATTCAAACGTGGGAGAACAATCTACTTTCCATCAATTGTACCGAGACATGATGACAGCTTCTCTAGCTTATGTCACCTATTTACAAATCAAATATCGTGCTGTGTGACAAATAAATCATATGCGAAAAACCAAATGTTGTACTTAATTCCCTCGCCATCTTGGATTCTTTTGTTACCTTTGTACATTTTGTACCGTTACTTTTTAAAAACTGAAACCCTAACCCTAAAAATCCCTCCTACACCTACACTGATTTAACCTTAACCCTAAAATCCCCCAACAACCCTAAAACCCTAAACCCTAAAAACCCCTCGTACACCTACGCGGATTTAACCGTAACCCCCAACAACCCTAAAACCCTAAAGCCTAAGCCCTAAAAACCCCTCTCGCGCACCTACGCGGTATGAATAACTAATTAGATCTCACTCCGCCGAGACACTCGGACCCAGGCCGCGCAGAAGGCGTATTCTACTAGGCGCCATATACTACTAAAGTCGATTTGATACAAGTCGATTCATGACAAACTGAATTTAATTCTCAGTCCATTTTTTGTCGATTTTACACATATGTTTACGTTACAACCATTGCATTGTCGCTATTTCAAAGGGGATAAAACTACAAAGAGACGTTAGTGAAATTACCTATGAAGTTGGCGAAGGAACCTTTGATAAGTCAGTCAACTGACCTAAAACGTTAGCGAAATCGTCTAAAACTTTAGAAAAACGACTCCCAGGCGACACAGATTTTTGGTTTTTTTCATTCGCTACAGCCGAGAGTCGTTTTCTTTTTAATGAAAAATTTTATGATCAAGTTGATGGGGTAGCGATGGGTTCTCCGTTAGCACCCATCCTAGCTAATCTTTTTCTTGGTTTCCACGAGGAAACATGGCTAAATAATTTTAACCATATAGGCGCCGTATACTACTGACTTTCAGTATGTATTGAAACCACCTAACTTCGCTACGACTTTGCGATTGATGAAAACTCGATCAAGTTCTGCCTAGATTATCGTGACCTAGAGTATCGTGATTATTGGACAATAAGACCGCTCCATCCGAAGTCAAGCTGATTTACCAAGCCGGCCGGCACACCCGTCATGCAGATCTTTCAAATACTACTGATTGAGAATTTTCATGGTCACCAAAACCTACCAAACTTTGCGAGGGTTTAATCAATATTTCGACAAAACTAATAAATAATAAGAATAACAATAATAATAATAATAAAAGTCTTTATTCCATCATAAGATAAAACTACATATCTTATGTTACAATGAATTTGGAAAAACTACAGAAATCTACATACATATTATGAATTAAAAAGTATGTCATTACAATAAATGGAGCTTAAAGATCAACCTATTTGCAAAAGTGTTTATAAAGCGCTGTGTATTAATTTTCAAGCGCGCGCAGCCTTTTTTCCTAAGATTGTGTACATATGTCTTTTGGACAGGAATGATGTCTTTCAGGGGGTGGCAGTCCGTTGATTTTAGTTTCTTCAAAATGTTTCGGTCTTGTTTGTTTAAAAGGTTCTTGATAAAAACTGGAAATGAGATAAAACCGCGTTTATGACATCGGTCTAAAAACTTTTGTACAACCATAAGATCGGACTCAGATGCCCCATAGACTGAAAGTGCATAGCTAAAATTAGCCAAAACAATGAATATAAAAAGATGATCAATCTCTCCCTGAGAGTAATGTTCCTTTCTCAATGTTCGCAAGACGTGTAAACACTTGTTTGCTTTGACAAGCTCAGTTCTTACATGCTCATCAAATTTTCCGTCACTCTGTAAAGTTACTCCTAGTAAAACGAAGCTATTACATTGGGGAATATTATTAACTGGAGAGTAGAGTACATTATGATACTTCTTTCTAACAACCAGCTCTTTACATTTGCAAGGGTTCCAGACCATTCTATTGTCTTTACACCATGTTAAGAACTGTCCTACTAAGTCGGCAGACGGGTCCCTATTCCTAGTGATAGGCGAAAGAATAGTGGAATCATCGGCATATTTAAAAAGCACAGGGCAACCATTAAAAAAAATCTCCAAATCGTTCAAAAATATATTAAAAAGATACGGTCCGCTTACACTACCTTGTGTGGTTCCTCTATCGACAGATTTGCACTGTCCTAAAAAATTATAACTAACAACACGTTGTTGTCTTGCATAGAAGAAACTATGATACCAATTGATAATGTACGGCTTTAGAGGTAGCTGTTTCAGTTTGGCAGACAAAATAGCATGGTTCACAAAATCGAAAGCCTTACTGACGTCCATGGTAAAAATTCGCACTGCGCTACAGTCACTACTATCTAAATACTTGTATGTCTGGTGCTGGATAGCGAGCAAGGCATTTGTGTAACTACCCGCCTGTCTATATGCAAATTGGATGTGGGTCAGGTTGTTCTCAATGACTGACTGTGCTTGTTTACGATACACGACCTTCTCGAACAACCGGGCAATAACGGGAGTAACATTAATACCACGGTAGTCTGAGTCCTCTATAGGCATGTTCACTTGATGCTTTTCTCTTAACATTCTCGTGACTGGCAATCGTTCCGCGGAGGGGGAGGAAGAAATGCCCGATGACAAATGTTCCGAGGCATGAGGATATAGTTATTGAGATATAGTTGAGACAATTAGGAAATCATTTGTCCTCCGTGTGGATCGGGTCGTCTTCTTCAGGCTAATTAAGAACGCCTTTGTGAATTGACCGAGGAAAAATCGAAAAATGTGGCACATGGTCGAAATATTGAAAAAGTTCATATCTTGCCCAGAGACACCTTATAGCGAACATAGAAACGTGATAAGGTTTTTTCCCCAGAATTTCCTCTTTATCCTAGAAAATTAACGGAAACTGAAACGAGCGTCATTAGCCGTAAAATGGCGGAAGTCTGTGCCCAGAGTAAAGGCAAATGAACTTTGCTCATGCAAAGCGCAGAAGAAAGCAAGCTCGTATCAATTCTATAAATTTGTATAGAGAGGATTGCGGTATGGTTTAAGTCTAAAACGGGACCATTGATTTAATTTGGAGCTCACGGTACGCTTTTGAAAATCACTAATATTTCAAAATGCAAATATCGCATTTCGTGGCAGATTTTCAATTATTTTCCCCATGAGGAGTAACTCAGAATAGGTGCAGGTTAAGTTCCTAATGAACAAAAATAGTGTTGTCTTCGAGGATATAAAAACTAGTTTGGGGCTTTTCATTTCTGCTCGGAAAAACAAGGCTGAACTTTGTGAAAATTGTAATATCGTCATTACGTCACGAAATTATGTAATTAGGCACCCTGCGGTTAACAACAGAATTCCAAGCACATTTTAGCAGTTAGCACCGTGTTCGATCAGGAAATCAATACAATAAGGTAGCCTTGCATAGCCAACGACAACAGATTGATTTTTAACCCTGCCCTGGTTTCAAATTCTCATCCATTTCCCATGGCGAAATCGTTTTCAATATCACATTCCGTAAGCTAGCAGAGGGCGTCTGTTTCTCTTTGTGTATTCGAACACATTTAAGCTTTAAGAAAGTTTTAGGGTAAAATTGAGCTTCATTGTGGACTTGAAAGAGAGCAATTCAATCATTTATACCGGTAGGTCAAATGTTCTCTGTCGAAGGCGTTGAAGACCGGGAGCAATCTGATACTGCTGTAGATGTAACATGCGTTCGTCAGGCAATGCTGAAATTATTTCAATTACAAAAAAAATTTTCGCTTGCCCTTCTTGAGATTTTCGGCCCCGAAAATCAGGTATAATGATATGCAAATAACACTTGTTCATTGTATAACATGGAAGATGTTACCTTGGAAGAGTGTTTCACTGAAAAGCAGGGATACAACTATAGGAAGACTCACCCTCACTCCGTTAAAATCCCTCTGGTGACTGTTTTTTTAAAACAGTCGGAAGTGACTAAAGACACTGTGGCACAGTTTTTTCGGTGATTATCAAAACAGATGGAATCGTTACACGGAGGGATACTAAAATTATCATGCTAGAGGAAAAAAGGATGCGTTGATTAATTGAAACTTGGACATCATCTCCCTTCAGGGATTTTAACGTTTGAAGATTGGTTCTTGCCCCCCTGGGCCAAAATTATTTTCAAATGCCCTGCCCAAGGACCAGATTTTAGTGGGTCTCAATGGCGTTAACCGTTAACCGTGGAACGGCAAAAAAGAAACGTTAACCGTAAAAAATTACCATTAGCTGAATAAAATGGCCAGAATTTCAACCGTTAGCCGTAAAAGCCTCATTTGATTGTCACATTTGTTGTAAAGGTAAATCAGCGACCGTGACTTTCTATCTATTGACCAGCAATTTATTTGACCATTCAAGCCTAAAAACCTAGACTTGTACACCGTATCTTCCGAGCCATTCGCCTTAAGCGCCTCCATATAAAAGATAAACCACCAGTATTCGACTGGAAAGACTGGACCCGGTTCAAATTCCCTTCATTACCTAGGTAAGGTTCAAAGGACGACAATCAAAAGTGAGTGGGTTGCACCCGATGTGAAGCTGCGAATCAATAGGTGCATAACGTCACTGACACCGATTCTTGAACCGTTTTTTGAACGTCAATATCTAAAAAAGGATGTCAATTAGTGCGCTAAGTAAAAATAATTCGATTGAATTAACGACCACACCTACTTAAAAAAAGACAAACTTGTGATCATGAGTGGTTTTCTCTACAATTAATTTCGAGCAGAAAAACGTAAGCACGAGGTAAAAGTGTTGCAGGGACAGGTATTTTCAAACAAAAAAGCTCAGTGACAAATACAATTTTGATTAAAATATCTCGAGCTTGATGGTTATAATCACGGAAGTGATCATGAGCCGTGTATTTTTGTTCGCGAAAGCCGGAATGTTAAAAATTAATAAAAATGTCTTCCCGAATGCCATTTAATAAAAATACTTAGTAACATCACTTGCTCGAGCTGTATTCTGGAGTGTTGGCCCTCGGTCGTTTCTCCGTGGACCTCGCTGCGCTCGTTCCGTGCTGCCACGATTTTTGGCCAGTAATCCTCAGTACGGCCCTCGCCCTAAGTTAATAGGAAGTTATTCTTTGTGGCAACTGCTTACTTGTCTTCCTCAGCACAGACTCCGCAATAAAGACGGAAGGCCGCCTCGTGAAGTCTCTCGCAAGCAAACCACAAATTTTAAAAAAATCTTCAACAACATGCCGTGTCATTTTGGCAGTTTGACTAGACCGGCGCTTTGTAACAGTTTGGAAAACTTCCTCGAAATAATTTTAGGAAAGAAAACGTTAGAAAATGATTAGCTAGAAAATTGTTCTAGAAATGCCTTACTAATTCTGCGATCAGCCTAGCGCGTTATTCCTTTAACATGGCTGGATAACCCTTCTAGAATGCACCGCATCTTTGTGACCTAAAGAACAGCGATACCCGGAACAAGTGATCTCAGTAGTCGGATTCCCGGAGGGTGTGTTAGGATTGGCCTCGATCTAAAATTACTTCTATTATGGCCTCAGCATCGGTACTGCAGACAGCCTTTTGGTGTTTAGAAATCATTTTACGGCACGACATTAGCTGAAGCAACATTAGCTGAGGTTTCAAAAGCATATCCTTTTTCTCGACACAGTTCTTTTAGTTTGCGAACAGTTTCCAGCCCCAACCAATGCCTGAAAAGACTTATTTCCATTCCCGTGAGTTTTGTAACAAAAACTCTCAATTTGGGAAAAACTTTCTTCACTCAGCTATGATTTGTCTTTTTATGTTAGTGATTTCAAATAACACCGTTGACTATACATTTATCCTCAGTTCTAGTTGGCATTCTTCTCCTATTTCAATCATTTTGTACTTTGCCTCTGCTTCGTCTTACTTTGACTAACATGTCATGACGAGCCAAACACTTAAAGACGAGATCAAGAGGTGAGTCACAGCAGATTTTGTAAACGTTTCTCGACCCATTTTTGTTACGTGTACCTCTACATTTTGCTCTGGTGCATATTTAACATATTCCATTCATTTTGCTTCGCTTAACAATTTAAAGGAGCTTCACATTGGAAACTTTTACTTGCAAACATGTGAAGTGTAAATTACTTCAAAATGGCTGATACTGAAAATTGGCTTACTTCAGGAATGTCTTGTTGTACAGATACAAAAGATCCCAGGGAAATAAAACGGTAGAAAGTTGAAGCTATCCTGGAACATGGCTCAGGAGATTTCCTGGTCGATTTCATTGCGTACCACGGGCATTGTTGGCACGTTTGTTTGAAGTACCAACGAATGTATTTCAGAGAAGCTGCAGGTGCACTTGAAAAAAAAATCATATTTTATTTTTAAGGAAAGGTTATGAGTTGGTTGTGCTGCCAATCAATTGCAGAAGTATCAGACGAATAGGATTAGTGTGAAACTAATTTAAACTTACGATGAACTGACTCGACAGCGCCACGAATTAAGACAATTTCAAAGGTTTTGTTCAAGAAAATATTGTAAACCGTTTCAAGTAGATTTCTCTAATACAAGCGAGAATTTTAACAAACGGACATTGCATGTATGGGACTAAAGCCTACCAATGGACAAAGTATGGGCGAAATTGAATTTTGAGCTGTGTCCGCGATTTCTTTGATTTTTACTGACATTTACTCTTAATGTTCATAACTCTCCATGTTAACAAACAATGAAAAGTACTCAACAGCGATTTTGCTAAAACAGCAAAGCCTTCAATTCGTTCCCTCTAAACCGGAAATCCGGCCAGAATATAGGCTCAGTGTTCAATAACAGTTATTTACCTCAAAATATTCTTCCATATGATTTTGCAGTGGAAAGCTCTACTTGATCTCTAACAGCCTCTGGACAAAAATATTTTCCGGTCTCCATTCTTGGAACAAGTGAAAATAATTTGAACGAAGAGAAAAGAATCATTTTGCAAATGATAACAACATGGGCTCCTTAGCTGGTTTTTGGTTATCTGGAATTTGCCCTCTACGTTCGAAATACGTGATAAAATGCAGGCTGTTTACAGGGAATTGACACGCAATGGGGTAAAGTCCAAGTAAGCTTATAGCGGATTTTATTGGTAGAAAACGTCTAAGCGGGACATGAGAGTTGCGTGGTAAATTGACTGACTGTACCATTATGTTCCTTGTGAAATATTTTTCAATGAGGTAGAATTATGTTATAAAATTTACGTTCTTTACTGGAAAAGTGGTATTTCATCTGAGAAAGTCTAGTCTATACTGGCGAGTAAAAAGTAAACAAGCAGTTGTAGCGGTAAAGTACCGTTTCAACAATATTTAACTCATGGAGAACATTTAGAAGCAAAGAAACGGATATTTAACATGGCATTCGACGCAGTAAATGTAACTTAGTTGTCTTTTCAACCTTTGCAAAAAGAGCAAACACAAGGCGAAAAAAAAGATTATCAGTCAAATATGATTTATGCAAATCGTTGCGCAAGTTTTACCTGAGTCAGCCAAAGTAGCCCTTCCAAAACAATAAGCTCTGCTGCTAAATTCTTGTTAGACCTTTAGCTGACGGTGTGTGCGTCGTAAGTGGTTGTTAGTAAAACGCATAACGGCGTAACGAGTAACGGCGTAAAGGCGTAACGAGATACCGCGTAGCGGGATTTTTTTTAATGTTAGTATTTTTTTAATTTCTTTTTTTAATTTTATTATTTTTTTTAAATTTTATTATTATTATTTTTTTAAAATGTGAACATTATTATTCGCGATTGGCGGGGTTTTTCCGCCCTTTAGCCAAAGTTACCGCATTTCCGGAGATACTAAAAAAGTGGGGGCGCATTTTCTCACGCTTCCGTGAGGTCGGTTATGGAGGAGGACGATGATGGTAAGTTTTGAACTTTCATTTTCAGTCAGTTAGTTTCCTTTCTTGCTACTCGATCGTTTCAGTCAATTTGTTTAGTTTAGTTGCAGGTTTCAGTAATTGAGTAGTTTTTGCGTCCTGCGCGCTATTTTTCAAATCTAACAACTTGCGTTTACGATTTTCCGCAGAAGTCATTTTCCTCGGGGAGAGAAGGCTTTCTGGCATGTGAAAGTTGAATACTTAATTTAGTGGTACATAACATTTTCTATTAAAAATGTAGCTCACCTCTAACGCTTATTAATGGTGGTCACTATAGAAGAGCCTTTAAAATCGCTTTGATTGTAGCGATGGCGATAAAAAAGTATTTTTAATGTGGATACTAAGCTTATCTGCTGATGTGGCTGTCAAATTCAATTCACGGTTGTAGTTGAGGTTTTATGCTAAGATGTAGATTCAATGCTTCCCTTGTGTAGATGCAGATGTCAAGGACAGCAGACTCACTTCTGGGGTAAGATTTTCCATTTAATGTTGTTGATATGCGTATCGTAATGCCTGTTATTCGAAATTTATCAAACGCAAAGTTCATGTCACGCAACGCCTCAATGCAGACTGACCGGAATAGCCCATTGCAGAAACGTTAAGAAAAAATAATGGAAAAAAAAGAGAAAGAAAAACGAAAAAAAGAAAAATAACATTTAAAAAAATCCCGTTACGCGGTTTTTTGTTACGCCGTTACGCCGTTACCCGTTACGCCGTTACGCGTTTTACTAACAACCGTCGTAAGTGAAGGAGCGGTACAGAACACATGCACGTTTTAACTTGCTAATGGTAGAAAATGTTCCCTGACGACCTTTCTGTAATATTATAGGAAGAAGCAGGACGAGACAAATATAAATGTCAACAGAACGACAGGTCTTTTTAAATCAAGATGGCGGATCTCTCTCCATGTGCTAGTCACGTGACATACGTACACATAATACACAGGGATACCATACTACACCTCCCCTTAAAGCTTTTACAGTAATCAAACGAACAATTATAAACGACATATCAAACAGTATAAGGGTCTACTGTAATCAAAAGCAATGTTCAAATGTTCAACGTTTCAAGTGTCCTGAATAAGTCTCTGCGGCGGTTTCACTACTCTCCCTCAGCGCGTCATCTGCACTTTCGGGGTGTCTGGTTCAGCATTGTAGCAGCTCTCAGTAGGCTTGGTCGCAGCTGTGGTCAGGTCTTTGCTGGCGGGCACTTTTGATTTTTTCCTCAGCATTTATGTCTCAACGTTATCTTCTGGTTGGGTGTCGAGTGTCTTTGTACAGGTATCTGCTGAAACTAGGGCTGCCCTGTTCCTTCGAAGCTGTGTTCCCTGGTCTGATTCCACTATGTAGGATCGTGGTGATGAGGATGCCGCTAGGACTCTTCTCATTCGATCTTGATCACGAATCCAAACTTTCTCTCCGCTCTGAAGTTCTCGTAGGTCTTTTGCCTTGTATCTGCGGTCATGGTTGCTTTTCTGGTTGCTGCGGTAAAGTTCCTCTTTTGCATCTAGTTTTGCCAGGTCCTTCAGTCGTAGGTTTGGTGTAGATTGTCAGGGAAGGTTGGTAACTGGGTGCGGAGTTGCCGGTTCATCAGAAGTTCGCATGGCGCCAGGCCATTGTGAAGAGGTGCTGTTCGGTATGCTAGAAGACCGAGATAGGGATCATCGTTCTTTTTCAGGATATCCTTGACAGTACGTACTTCTTTGTAAGTACTTCTCTGTAAGTTCTTCTCAGTAAGTACCTCTCTGTACTTCGCCATTTCTTCTTGCGTACGTTGGCGAGCTAGTAATATGAGTGAACCGGTAGTTACTTGCAAGCAGTTGGAAGGACTTACAAGCAAACTGTGGGCCATTATCGGACACCAGTAAGTCTGGAATTCTGTGAGTTGAAAATATTTCTTTCAGGGCTTTGATTACTGACTCGAACAATTCACTTGGAAGTGCTTTAACTTCAGTCCACCTTGAGTTGTAGTCGACCACGATAAGATGTTTCTTTCCTTTTAGATGGAAGAGATCAGGGGCTAGTCTTTCCCACGGCTTGGATGGGAATGATGACGGCATCAGGGGCTCCTTGGGCACTGGTCTGTATTTAGCGCACGTAAAACATTTCGTCACCATGTCTGTTATCGCTGTAGTAATCGCCGGCCACCACACGAACATCTTGCCTCGTGCTTGCATCTTTGTTATCCCAAGGTGTCCTTGGTGTAAGAGGTCAAGTATCTCCAGCCTTATTCCTGCTGGAATCACAATACGGTCGTCATATAGTAGAATCTTGTCTATCACAGTTAAGTGTTTCTTGTTTTCCCTGTATGGACAGAGTATGGTAGAATTTGGCATATAAGACGGCCATCCTTCTAGGCAGTACTTCTTGATCATCCTGCATACTTTATCGTGGTCTTGGGCTTCACTAATATCTTGCAGCCGCTTAGGCGTTGCCCGAAGCCCTGCTACGATCTGCTGTGTGAAGCTTTCCACTTCCTCCACAAGATCTATGTTCTCATTTACATTCTTCTTGATAGGAGCGCGTGACAACGTGTCTGCAGTAATTTGTTCCTTGCCGGGTACATACACGACGTCGAGTTCGTACTTCATGAGACGCATTCTGAATCTTAAGATGCGTGCTGGCATTTTGGAGAGATCAGTTGAAATGAAAAGGGGTACTAAAGGCTTGTGGTCGGTTTCAACTGTAAACTTCATTCCGAGTGCGCAGTCGGAAAACTTGTCACAAGCCCATGTCACGGCCAGGGCCTCTTTCTCAATAACTGCGTACCTTTTCTCAGTTTCTGAGAGGGATCTAGATGCATAGTGCACCGGCTTCCTGGTACCGTCCTCTTGGAGCTGTAGAAGAACAGCCCCAAGTCCAAAGTTAGAGGCATCACTTGAGATGACTGTAGGACGACTTGGGTTGTAGTGGGAAAGGTTTGTTGCAGATGTCAGTTCATTCTTGATTCTTTCAAATGACTGCTGTTGGGCTTTATCCCATTTCAATATGTTCTCTTTCTTTAGGAGTTGTCGTAGTGGTTTGTTGAGATTGGCCAGGTTTGGTATAAACTTTGCCATTTGATTGACCATTCCCCGCTGGAGGTCGTTGACTTTTGTGGGACTGAGAAATTGCGGATAGCTTCAGTTTTGGCCGGGTCTGGACGGATGCCTTGTTCGTCGATAATATGTGCCAGGAATTTTACAGAACGCTTAGAAAACTCACATTTCTCGTTGAGCGTCACTCCAGCTTCCTGTAGCCGCTTAAGGACAGTTCTCAGCGTTCGTCATGCTCCACTCGTGTTGCCACGTGTACGAGGGTGTCATCAATATGCCATACGACTCCCTTGAGGTCCCCCAGGATACTAGTCATGGTGCGCTTGAAGACTTCCGTTGCTGAGGTGATCCCAAAAGGAAGAAGATTAAAACAGTAACGAGTGTACGGCGTGATGAAGGTTGTAGGTAGGCGGGACTCCTTGTCGAGAGGGAGTTGCCAAAACCCGCTGTTAGCGTCGAGTTTGCTAAAGACTCTACTTTTACTCAGCTTTGCTAGGCTTTCATCTACGGAATACATTGGATGGACCTCTCTCTTAACACTTTTGTAGAGTTGGACTAGGTCTACGCAGATGCGAACTTTTCCGTTTGGCTGGAGGACTGGGACTATCCCAGAGCACCATTCGGTCGGCTCCGTAACTGGGGAGATGACTCCTCCTTGGGTCATCCTCTCTAATTCCTCCTTTACTTTAGGGAGTAATGGGTGGGGAACTCTTCTTGGTGCGTGCAGGCACACTGGCTGGGCATCAGGCTTAAGAGCAATACGATATTCCGTTGTTATTTTCCCTAGTCCGGTGAACAACTTTGGGAATTCCGCTCTCAAGTTAGGTACTTGCGTACTCAGTTCTTCAACATCTGCGTCGAGGCGTTGGACAAGACCGAGATCGACACAGGCTCGTCCGCTGAGGAGCGAAGATGACTGGTCCTTAAAGTGCCACTATGACCAAATTTCGCATTGTCTTTTCTTTCCACTTCTGGAAACTAGAAGTAAGAAACACTTACCATGCCAAGTTTAATCGCAAAATTCGCACGGGAAGTATGATTATTTCAAGCTTGTTTTTCGGTTTTGGTCGCCCGCCATTACTCAATTCAAAAATGGCCGAGTGTGGCCAAAAGAGGTGGCACTAGTTGGACCCTTTCAGAAGTGACGTCATATGCGTAGCTCGACAAACCAACGTGGCTAATTTTGTATGCCATGTCTGAGAAGTGAGAGGTATTTGGAAAGCATAATTTGCGAGCAGAATGCCTCCAAGGTGTTGTGTTGTGCAAGATTGCGACAGGGTGGTAGACAAACAGTTAGGAATATCTGTTCATACCTCTCCTGGTACAGGAACCGAGCGTGCCATGTGGAAAAGATTCGTCAGCCAGCATAGAAAGCATTTTAAGCCCAATGGGACATTTGGCATTTGCTCACTTCACTTTACCGACGACTCAAAAAAATTGAGTACAGGAGATTGACGAAACCTGGAACTGATGAGTAACAATTCGGTTTTGTCTTGGTTGAGCTTCAAGCCATTCAGTATCATACATGAATCAATGTGTTTTACACACAATTCCACTTTAGATTTAACTATTGATAGTCCATCTTGCGAACTTGACAAGAAAGACACATAAATTTACATGTCATCAGCGTATAAATGATATTGTAGACCATAGCTGTTAATAATATCAGCTATTGGAGAAGTATATAGTACATACAATAATGGGCCCAAAACAGATCCTTGTGGAACGCCAAGTGCCAATTTGCATAACGTTGACTTACAGTTTTCAATTTGTACAAACTGTTCACGGTCCATGAGATAAGACTTAATTCATTGGACTACTTTTCCTTTTACACTAAATCTTTGCTCTAGTCTTGACAACAGTATAGAATGGTCTGCCGTATCGAAGGCCGCAGATAAGTCTAATAGTAGCAAAACAATAGAATGGTTTGTATCAACAGCGCGTAGGATATCGTTCTGCACTTTAACTAAGGCGGTTTCTGTAGAATGAAAAGCTTTATAGGCAGATTGGAATATCTCACCCAAGTGGTGCTTCGTTATGTAATCGGTAAGTTGAACCGCCACAGACTTTTCAATAATTTTAGAGACAAGGCTTAGGTTTGATACTGGTCTGAAATTGGCAAACTGATTGTGATCAGCATCGGGCTTCTTTACGAGAGGAGAGACAGTAGCATTCTTGAGGGATTTAGGTACAGTAGCTGTATCGAGTGACATGTTAACGATCTTTGCAATAACTGGAAGTAGCACTTTAACGTATCCTTTAAAGACGATAGATGGGATAGGATCTAAACAGCAAGATTTATTAGAAGATTTGGCGGCGTACTCCACAATGTGCTTTTCTGTTACCTCAACGAAATCACAGAATGAAGTTGAAATTTCAGTAGGTGGCTCCAAAGTGAGATCATCGCTGATTGCATCTTGTTTAGCTAACAGTGAATGATAACATGATTGTTCTTTCGCCAAAAGGCAAATCTTGGATAATACGAGGACTAGTGCTGAACGCTATGAAGTGGTCGATTTGAGCAGTGGATACTGTCATCTTTGGCGTCGGAACTGTCAGCACTGGTGCTCCCCTTCCATATACTAAGCATTGGCGTCTGGCCGCAGTAAAACGATACTGAGATAAATCGGGTAGCCAGTGTCGGAGCTGATTATTATCAGCCATAATGGACAGGATTTGCCGACGCGTCTCCCAGCTGTTCGCTGTACGGTAGCACTTGGCGAGTGCGCTCATCATGGTTTCGTCGACTGAACTGCTTGTGGCTTCCTCTCCGTTACATTGTAAGGTTCTTTGTATGAAACCAGAGGAATAGACTGCCTTGAAGAGAGAACCACTATCACTTGGAGCTATGTCTTGTAGAAGTGTAGATGGACCTTGACCTGCCTTCCGCAAGTGATAGCGTCGTATTCTTTCACTCGCTTCTTCCCAAGGCCGTTGTAGCCGAGAACGAATGGGACTGATTTCTCGAGTGCGCAAATAATTATTGAGGGGGTCAGTGATCTTGGACTTTGTTTCGCGCTTTGTTGTAGCTGGTGCGCTGTCAAAGGAGATCTCCTCAGAGGAGGACGAGTCGCCGCTAGGTGGCAAATAGAAGCTTCCTCCTGGGGTGGCTGGGGTACTGTGTTCAGGACGAGTAAGAGTCGTCTCCTCAGCTTAGAACAGCAACGTCAACTGTTATATTGCGCACGGTTCGTGGGGCTTTTCCATGTTAATATATAGCAAACAAGGCGTGGCATAAATGATTGAAAATCTTTAGAAACAACCATAACAGCGTCGCTAAGTATGATCAGGGAGTCTGATTAAAAAAGAGCGATGTAGAATAAGAGTTGTGTGGTGACTTAATGAAATTCAGGCTTTGATCCTGTCCCAAAATCAATGGTATGTGCTAGACTCCCAAAATAGCTAGTACTTAACAAAGAAAGCTCATGAATACTCTTTGAAAGGGCAATAATTTGTGGGTCTTGGCAACGCGCCAAACCCCTTGCCACCCAAAGCCCAGTGAAGAACGATGAGTGGGACAAATATCTATTTCAGAAATGTTGGAAGGGAAACTGAAAATTGAAGACCTTGCTAGAATCAGTTCCACTTCAGTGTCTACGCCGCTGCCGGTCCTCAGCCCAAGAGAGCTTTTGTGGCGGTGATATATCCTTGTTACAAGTTAGCAAGGGAACTAAATCTTGGACTTTAGTGCTTGACCGCATTGGCCACCAACTAGCTATAGCCGCTGAAACGAGCAATTTCTCTCCATTTTCCAATTCTATGACCGATGACGCAGCGCAGATGACTCAATTTCGGCAGAAGTAAACACATGCATCCTAATTACTCGGGATGCCGAATTATAAATAATGTTTGATTTCAGTTTTTTTTTTTTGGGACAAAGTGAGCGCTCAAGTTATACAATAACAGACCTAAATTCACTTTCCTGCACATATCTTTGTAAAGTTGTAAAGATTTTAATCCAGTGGAGTTTGTCCGCGTGATAAGGTTTGCTGAATTTAAGAAGCAGTTAGGAGCCTCGCACGTGCTAACTTCGCTTATCGGGCAAGCGATCGACAAGTTCGATTTTTAAAGATAACATCTCGAACTCTGTGAGAATTTTATATTTAGAACTTTTTGAGAGGTAAACAAAGCGTTTGCCATAGACCTATTTGCATTTTGTAATTATCTGTTTTAAACTTAGATCTCTCTTGATGGCAACCCTCAAAACAGTTTTACGTGCTCGTGCGAAAAGAAACATGTCTTGTGCAAACCCAAAAGCAAATCATTTTCAGTTTCCGAAGGGACAGTTTTGGAAAGATCATATAAAAGCGTGCGTCTACTTCTGCATCGAAAGGTATCTCGTTGAACATAATTCCTAAAAAGTTAGATGCGCCACTAAGAGGACCTATTTGCGTGTCCACCTGCCATGGGCAAATTGGTAAATATAATTAATACAAATTACAAAGTCTCGCTTTGCGGCCAGTAACTTTTTCAGATATACATTACTATTCCCTTTTATCTAGCTTTAGGAAATCATTAGCAATGGACCTGCCCAGGCGTTTGAATTTTGAAGCTAAAACTAGATAGTAAAGATGAAACAATTTTTATAACGAGATAGGATTTCTAATTTGTTGCACAGTCACTAGAAAATGGGAAAAGTAAATGTGTTGCGTGCATATACACCGATTCAAAGTATTGCATACAAAGAACTCTCCTTCAAAGTAGGCTTTGTGATAACAAAAAAATAAATAAAAAACCAAAACGAAAACATTGTATGCTAGTAAGGAAGAAAATGAAAAAATGAGCAAAAGCAAGACAAAAATATTCATGCGGACGTATTTGCGGCACGTGATCACTTAGATGTGAAGATTGCGTGACATCGATCTGGGTCTATTTTTCAGTTCAATTAGTTCCTTCACTTCTTACCTCTTTTCATTAGAAACATTCCATACAAAACTCAATAGATACCCAGAAGAGACTCTATATGTAATAAATGGATCCAGGTCCCGCAAAAATATTGCACAAATCGGGGAAACTTAAGGTTACACTTAGAAAATGCCGTAGCCGTATGAAAAGGCCGGTGGCTGAGCACGGCAGCAAGACACTGCAAAATTAGCGAAGAACATCAAAGTTATTTGCCTTCAAACACCCATTTAGAAGGTAAGCTGTCATCGGAGTATTATCTCAGATTCACTGGGCAGTTTTAATGGGAAATGGCAGGGTTTTTCAATGGTTTGCTCAGAAAGCGAGCTAAGGCTAGTCGAATTGTTTATATTTCCTGGCGAAACAAAATCTCTTCGAAAGGTCAAATTGGGTCAACTTGCATGGGGCTGCTCGTCTCAGAAATAACTTTTGCCAAGAAAAGAATTATATCACGTTCAAAAACAGCTCTTCTACTTGATAGAATTTAATTTTGAAAGAATTCTACAGAGTACCGAGTATGTTTTGAGATGTTTGAAAACGGCGTGGAATTTTTGATTTTCAGAGTATAGAAATTTCGGTTCTCTTCGCTTGCTCTCCAGGAATTCTGAATTACTATTGCAAGTCTGAAATGTTATCAAGGAAGCTTAGCAATACCTCCTTAATAAATTATATACTAAGGAAAACCATAATTTGTTATGCGCCTCCACGCGAGTTCGATTATCTGATCATAAAATTTGACCTCATTTTTGTGATTTTTCGGCTTCACGGGTGGTCGACGGTTTTTCGGAATTTTCTCAAAAATGTAAAAACTCTACAACCTAAAACTTATATCACGATTCTTAGCATACTATAGGTTATCTCTGGACTATTTCTCTGGACTACTATAGGTTATCTCTGGTTATCGAGGGGTCCATTTTTCCGACCTTGGCCGCCCCTCACGTGGTGGTTAGGTAGAGTGACTCTTAAGTTGCTGAAAGAAGAGCTAAAGCGTGAAGTCCCTGATCCCATGCACAGCATGCTGGAGGATAAAGAAGATAAGGGGGAGGCAATTATCAAATATAAGCGACGGAAAGAAAGGGAAACAGTAATAATCGCCTCCCGGTTAGCTCAATGGATAGAGCGCTGGACTGTTGTGCGGGAGGTCGAGGGTTCGAGCCCCGGCCGGACCAACACTCAGGGTCTTAAAATAATTGAGAAGAATTTGCTACCTTTCTATAACATCAAGAAATGGTTAGATATTCTAGTCTTCTCGGATAGGGACGAATAAATGGAGGTCCCGTCTCCTGCAGGGTTGGGGTAGGAGACGTTAATTTCCCACACACGAGATTACTGTGTGATGGATGTCCTCCCCTGGGGTGGGATGGGTGGGATATAGGGCGCACTTAATTTGGAGCCTCGCTCTGTTGTGCGACCCTCACCACACTCTGGTGAAAGTGATTAAATAAATAATCCCGCCTACATGCACTGGTACATTGTTTATTGTTATTTGTTTATTGAAATGACATTTAACATCATGGCTGGATTTTGTAGGGATTAATTTTCTTAGATTTATGTGAATGTACTGTCTCTGATAGCCTCCACATGCAAGTACACTGTATGCTACATGGTATTTCAGCAAAGAAAATACTACTGGGAATAAAACAAAAGGGAAGTGTTGGTTCATTTTGCCATAAATTTTCCTGCACTGAGGAGGAGGAGCTTCAAGAGACAAATGAGAAGAGGACGGCCAGTGGTAGAAGACCTCCTCACTGTTCAAAGTGTGGACAACCAAAACGGGGTCACAAGAGGGACCAGTGTCAATCAGAAGACAATAATTAATGCTACTAGATTTGTAGTAAATTTGCAGTGTGTGGTTGCAGAAAATAGCCATATTTCCCCCATGGAAGGAGTTTCATTTTAAACTCCCCCCTTCACTAGAATTTTCAGTTGACCCTTATACTTCCCGTAACCCTTCTCCCCCTCGGAAATTTCAATGTTGCATAATTTGAAACAGGTTTGGCCTTGCTCCAGTCTTTCATCGGACTGTCAGGGTCAGGTTAGGTTAGAAATTAATATCAGGATAATAATAGTGTGTTCAGTGAAAACAGCCAAAGTAATTTACAAAAGTGGGCCATTATTTTTTGTTTCACTCTACCTTTGATGGCCCTTAGAGTTGTTGTGTTTTGTTAAAATGAATAAAGTTGGAATTCAAATGGTTTTGGTCTTTCAAAAAACTGCCAGTCCAGAAACATTAATTTTCATCATCTTCAAAGCCGCGGTATTGTCTATTCTCAGCTGGAAAATGCTTTCGTATCTTGCTATATGCACAACAGGGTAGTGGATAACGCCTCGAGCTACCAATATAATCCCAGAGTAACCTGGTAAACTGCCGGTAAGCCACTGACCTCAGGAACCTAACAGAACAACAAATAATAAATTTTAGATATAATGGGAAGAAGCGTTTTGAGTCTGTGTGTGTGTATTAAGCCATGGCTGACATCATGAATAAAGTTCGTTGTGTTCGACTGTGACCGACTGGTCAACACCATCCCCTCCACCCCCCTCTCCCCCCCCAAAAAAAAACATCATAAATGGGTCAGGGATGTGAATCATGCAAAGGAAATATAATGCAAGGAAATCTTAATTAATAGTGTTACTTTAGCATAGCTTTTAGTCTATTTCCAGCTAATTTACCGTTGTCACTGTGAAAATCCCAAAATTGACCTGCTATAATTATTTTTTTTTACTTACTCTGCTTCCGTTCTTCGACCATGAGTGTCTATTGTTCTATAAGATTTTCCAGATCTAGTCTTAAGATTCAACGCAGCAACTTGTAAGACGTGCCTGTTCAGGCAAACATCTTGAAACCCTGGATGAAGTGTGATGCACTTCTTTCGATCGCCAAACTCTTCCATAACCTCCCCACAACGATCGATTTCCTGACAGCATTGGCATTCTTCTGCTTTCCTTGCGAACTCGGGTGAACAGTTAGAACAAACGCACCTTTAAATAAGAAACGTACGAGTTAAGCTGATTGTTAGTAAAAGTATGCGAAGACAAATAAAAAAATTCGAACAAACAATAACTTTCCGTAGCAACCAAAAAGCTACATGGCCGCAATTGTAAACAAAAGACATGATCGAACTAGAATGGGCTGTGTACAAAAAGTAAAGGCAGTTTCTGTTAAGGCTTACGTCAGGATGAACAAATAAACGTTGTCATAGGAAAATTTCTTATCGCACCATGCAGAAACATCCACTTGACGAGTTAATCTCGCTCGATATTCGCGCTCTACTTCGGTTTCTTTAGCCATTCTTTCTTCTTGTTCTACAGCCTCTTCTTCGGTGGCTAATGGCTCTAGATCCTCGTCATACGGAACAACACTGCCACATTCGAAAGATACTTCGTTAAAATATTCTTCACCTTCACTTTCAGATGAACTGGAAGAAGAATTCGAGGAAGAATACATCTTATGAAACACCTGGAATTTCCATTGTGGAATCTCTCACAACACCCGAAGCACGATGCGAAAGTGCGCATATGACGTCACAGGCCAATTCATGCGTAAAACCGCTCGGTTGTGAGCTGAGTAATGGCGGACGGGTTTTTCGTGAATTTCGGCCAGCTATATCAAGGCGTATTTCGCTTCCATCGACCTAAAAACCATCGCATAGTACAATTCTAGCCATAATAACTTGATTGGCGCTAAAAAAATGTCAAAACCAGAGACAATTTTCGTCGGAGTGGCACTTTAATGACATAAACACGTTCTGGGATCTTGCATTGTCTGTACTTAATCGTGGCTAGGAACGATCCAGTAACAGGTATGTGGGTCTCCCCCGGCCCCATGAGTGTTAGCTGGACATTCTGCAAAGGCTGATTCTTTAACCGGGGTAATGAGTCACTGACAACGGATACAGATGCGCCAGTATCTTGCTTGCAGCGAGTAACGTTCTCGTTTATCCCCACTTGAACGATCTAGCTGCCCCCCCCCTCCCTTGGATTTCTCCTAGAAAGGGAAAGTGTGGATTTTCCTCTTCAATTTCATGTACTTTTTTCTTTTGTTGTAACTGCTCGCTGTTTTGGCTTCGACAAACTGCTTGAAAATGGCCCCTCTTCTTGCATTTTAACCAGGTGGCATTCTTAGCCGAGCATTGCTTCCGGTCTTGGTGTGGGTGGTTACCGCATCAGGAGCACTTGTTGATACTTTGAGGGAGTTGTCTTTTTGCTCATTATTCTGGCTTGCACGCTTGACCATATTTACGGAGTTTGTGCTAGTCTGTGTACTCCCCCGTACAACTTCTCTAATTTGTTGTCTGGCTTCTGCCTTTCGACTAATTTGAACTGCTTCTTCTAATGTTAGCTTCAATTTGGATTGAAGTCGATCAGAAAGTGCATCGTCGAACACTCCCACAATTATTCTATCACGAATAAGTTCATTTTTGAGTAAACCATACTCACAGTCATCCGCGAGTCTGTATAGGTCTTGTATAAACGAATCCACAGGTTCTCCCAGTTTTTTTATGCTTTTATTGAATTTGGCGCGCTCAACCAGCACGTTGCGACGGATTTCATAGTACTCGTTAAGGGCTGTTTTCACCTCTTCGTACGAAGCTTTTTCTTCGTCGATATGTAGGGTTTTAAGAATATCATCGGCGCATTCACCCATCGCGTAGAGTAGGGTTCCGACTTGCTCGATGTCTGGTTTATGTTTGAGGCCAGATGCAGTCCGATATCTTTCGAAACGACGAAACCATTTCGACCAAAGTTCAGCTTGTTGTGGTGAATTTGCTCCGCTGAATTTTTCCGGAGGAGGAAGATTATTCGCCGTTTGAACTTGAAATGGAATTAGTCCAGGACTAGAATCTTCTGTATCAGGCATTATGTAGGGCTAACACCGCTGCCACCATGTAATATTATAGGAAGAAGCAGGACGAGACAAATATAAATATCAACAGAACGACAGGTCTTTTTTAATCAAGATGGCGGATCTCTCTCCATGTGCTAGTCACGTGACATACGTACACATAATACACAGGGATACCATACTACATTTTCTAACCCCGACAGATCATAGCGATAAGTCCTCACGAAGGACACGAACCATTACATTGAATAGATGAACTCGCAACTCTTGTAGATATCATTCTTACCTCGTTCTTTGAGCGAAATTCCAAATGGAATCGCTGATTAACTCATATATAGCCATGAAATATCCTGAAGTTGCTCTCAAGCAATATTTGATTCAAAATTTTTCATGTTCCACTCGGTCTCCTTTAGGACGAAATATAATCATAGTCGTACAACGTTCACAACTCCACCGCTTTCTGAACACAACTAATACGTTTTCTTAATTCACGAACCACTCTCCCCGAGTCACGCGTTGATTCGCTAAAATTTGAGGACCTGTCAAATTAAACCACAAATTAGCAAGTACGCTCTGATTGGTGCGATATCGGAAAATACTACAATCTGATTGGTTTGTGATACACCAAAAAATTGCGCCAATCATATTGCTTTGAGATACACCCAAAAAAAGATAAGCCAATCAGATTGCTTAGAGATAGACCAAATTGCGCTGATCAGACTACACCATACCAAAACACACCACTCTATACGATAACATATAGTTATTAAAAAAAAACTGAGAAACCCATCTGGAAGAAACCTTCATGGTTTTTATACATAAAACACCCTCAAAGAACGGTTACGCGCTTCAAAAGAATAGTGCTAGGCAGTTATCGTTCGTTTTCTGTCAATTCTGTAGAGAGCAGTGACGTCACTTGATCACCTGCTCAGCTTCTTATTGGACACTGCTATTTTATACGGCTAATGCAGTTACAATATTTTCACGACTTACATTTAAAAAAATCTGGGCGTTGTTAAGTTACGCTTAGAGGCTAAATTTAGAGGCTAATTTGTGCCGTTTAGCGGCTAACAGTCAACCCTAATTAGACCCACTAATATCTGCCACCTGGGCAGGGTATTTGAACATGATTTTGGCTCAGGAGGGCTAGAACCATCTTTAAAAGCTAAAAGTCCTGAGGGGAGGCGATGTTGTAGCATTGAATGGGTCGACGCATCACTTTTCTCTTCTAGCATAGTACTTTCAGTATCCCTTTCAGTGGCCCAAAAACCGCAAGAAGGGAACAATGAAATGTGTAAGAGCCTCAGTTATTTGTTGACAGGATCTCTGTGACACCACTCCCTTGCGAAAAAGCCACTGTCTCTCCTTTGCTTCTTTCGAAAGGCAAATATGCTGCATGGGAGGTAAACCTCTATTCAGTGATGTATAAAATGCAAAATTTATTTATATATTTTAGTTCAGAGGGTATTGTAAATGCAACTGCCTTAAGCCACGTGTCTCAGCGGTGATCAGTTGTAAGATAGGGCTTTGGACAATAAGACAGTTTCACAGTCATGCGAAGTTCGTATCTCCTACTGTTGTGGCAAGCAACAAGTCTTACAAATGTCACCGAATCCCGTCTCCCAGAGAATCCTAAGGCATTGCACGCCAGCCATGGGTCGGAATTGGACATGTAGGCCGGCGGGCATTGCACCTCCCTTTATCGGGGGCCCGGCCGTCCGCCTTAAACATTAAAAAAATAATGGGAAATAATCACTGTGAATCATTATGAACCACTGTACAAAGGCAAAAAGAAAAATTTTATATCTTGGAAAGTGCGGTATTTATAAGTGCTGTGGCCCGCCAAAACAGTGGGATATACAAACTGTGCCTTATAGGTGAGATTTGATCCTAGTCCAATAAAAATTGGTCAAATGCCCAACCATGGAGCCAGAAAAGTAATCCAGTAAAGCCAAACATCACAAACCCCAGCCACACCAAATTGCCCACGATATTGTTTCTTGAATGGGATATTTTGGTAAAAATTTTGGCTAGTTTATTATTTATTGAAAATACATGAAAACAATTGAAAAGAAATCATCTTTTTGCAGACATCAGATTACTGCATCCCCCGGGATCATCAGTAAGTTATGTCCCCATCCCAGCGGCTATACAAAAAAACTCATCGAAATAATGCTCGGTATCCCTGAACTTCCCTCTAAGGCTTTGCATTGATAGGCACGTTATTTCTACATAGTATTGGCATTCATATATCTTTATTGAATATAAACTTTTTTAGGTACTAGAACACCATAGTTTGTTATTCTTCCTACTCACAGGACTTGTATTAATTTTTCTTGCTTTGTTCTAACTCAAAATTATGGGACACTGGTAGGTTAAAGCCAAGACTGGTACCGCTGCCCCTGAGTTTCTGAACCGAGACAGAATATCAGGAAAGCAGTATGATCTGGTTTATCAACAAGACGGCAAACTGTGCCCCGAGGCTGTTCAAAGGTGTGAACAATGCAGAAAAAGTGCTTTCAACCAAGGAGATGTAGTAGTATTGAAGACAGTTGGAGTGCGAGACAGGACGGATAAATCAGGGAAGATTGTTAAGTATACTGGAAATGTGTACCTGCACTATCTGACAAAATGTCTAGGAGAATATGATCAAAACTTCTGTTTTGGTGCTGTCAATGTTCCTGCAAGTGTTATATTAATTTGCTTAAAATTCCGCGGGAGTTTCGTAACCCAGAGCTGTTATGAATTTATTAGCATTTTTGTTTTTAACCGCATGTGTTGTAAGTGCTGGTCAGTTTTAGTTTAATCGTTGTGTATTAAAGGTCGTATTTTTAAAAGTTTAGAGTTGCTTTTCGAGTGAAGACACAACAGTTGGCGACGAGGATGGCGGATACACTGGAAGAACCAGCGCAGCCTAGCATCGTGTTAGATCCATCGTGTTTAGGGCGTATGGAGGAGTTTACGCCGGGCAGCGATTGGAAACATTATGTGGAGCGACTCGAAATGTTCTTTTAAGTTAACAGTGTACCGACAGATAAGCGTGTACCGAGCATACTTACATTAATGGGTAGTAAGATGTATGCTTTGTTGAGGTCCATTTCAGCGCCGAGGAGACCAAATTAATTAAATTTTGCGGAAATTGTGGAGATTGTGGCACAGCATGTGGATCCAAAACCGATAATTATCGCGGAAAGATACAAGTTCCACAAAGCCGAACAGGAAGATTCGGAAACGATTAGACAGTACCTCGCCAAGCTACAAAAGTTAGCGGAGACCTGCGAATTTGGCCTTTATCGCGAGGAAGCCATTCGAGACCGGTTTGTTTGTGGTTTGCGTTCACAGTCAATTCAACGCAAGTTACTTGCTGAAGCGACGTTGACATTACAAACGGCATTGGAAAAAGCCTGTGCTAGTGAGTTAACGGAAAAGGAAGCCTCAGGATTTCATGGTTCCGCCCACGATGTCAAGAAAGTCGAGGGAGCTTTTCCCGAGTGCTTCAGGTGTGGTAAAACTAGCCATTCACTGGAATAATGTTTTCATCGTAAAGTAGAGTGCCATGGATGCCAGAAGTGTGGCCACATTATACTTAATTGTCAGGAGAGGCGTGCACCTAAAGCCAAGGGTGGAGAAAGTAAGAAAAGTAGGAAGCAGAGAAAAAATAAACCCGGTGGAGTCCATAGCGTTAAAGAAACGGTGACGATGGCCGAACCAGTGGACAGGTCCGCCTCGCCTATGTTCACCGTAGTCAATTCCCAGAAAAGATGTAACGAATTGATCGTGCCAGTACTGATTGATGGAAAGTCAGTGGACACCAGCTGGATACTGGTGCTTCTGTGAGGATCATTCTGAGCCATGTTTGGTCGGGTGTATTGGCAGCGAAGTCTCTGCGGCAAACTGACGTGAGACTGAAGAGTTATTCAGGGCATGAAATTGCAGTTCTTTAGGAGGCGAAAGTCCAGGTGTCGTATGGTGATCAACAAGCCTGCCTTCCAGTTATTGTCACGGCCGGTGATGGTCCAGCACTTATGGGACGAAATTGGTTGTCCGTTCTTCGACTTGACTGGAAGCAGATCAAGCAGATTTCCCTTGAGCCGTGCGACAGAGGAGAAAGTTTGGTTTCTAAGTACGCGTCACTGTTTGATGGAGGCCTGGGCACTATCAAGGGAGTGACCGCTCATCTCAAGCTCAAGGAGAATGCCACCCCGCAGTTCTTTAAACCTAGACCGGTTCCCTTTGCCTTGAAAGAGAAGATTGCAGAGGAACTTAAGAGGTTGGAAGGAATCGGTGTGTTACAGAGGGTGGAATTCTCAGATTGGGCTACGCCTATCGTGCCAGTCCTAAAACCGGATGGCACCGTGAGGATCTGTGGGGATTATAAGGTCACTATCAACCCAACTTTGGATGTGCCTGAGTACCCCATGCCTACGGCGGAAGAATTATTTACGCAGCTGAATGGTGGTCAGAGTTTCTCTAAACTAGATCTGTCCTCAGCATATCAACAGGTGTTGTTGGATGAGGAATCCAGGTAGTATGCCACGATTAACACTCATCTGGGACTTTTCCGTTAATCGCGCCTACCGTTTGGAGTGGCGGCAAGTCCAGCTATTTTTCAGCAAACAGTGGACCCTATATTGAGTGGCCTTAATGGAGTTGGTGGTATCCTGGATGACTTAATCGTAACGGGTCCAAACGACAAAGAGCATATTCGCAGTCTGGAAAACACTCTTAAACGTTTGGACAGCATGGGTGTGAAATTGAAAAAGTCAAAGTGTGTGCTTATGAAGCCTTCCGTGGAGTATTTCGCGTTCGTGGTGGACCGGCACGGAATCCATCTTCATCACCTAAGGTACAAGCCATTCAAGAAGTTCCAGAGCCACGGAATGCAACGGAACTGAAATCTTTTTTGGGGCTGGTGAATTATTATCGTAAATTAATTCCCGATATGTCAACTCTTGTCCACCCATTGAATCGCCTGTTGATGTTCGACGCACCTTGGACCTGGACGGAAACCTGTCAAGTAGCATTCAAGAAGTTAAAAGAATTGCTCCTTAATTCGCCGTTGTTGGCCCGAATAAACCCGTTCGATTGGCTGTTGACGCCTCATCATATGGATTGGGGACTGTTTTGTCGCATGTCTCAGGTGACGGCGAAGAAAAACCAATCGCGTATGCATCCCGCAGTCTCTCAGCAAGTGAGAAAAATTATTGTATGATCGAGAAAGAAGCTCTGGCAATTATTTTTGGCATAAAGAAATTCCGCCAGTACCTATTCGGAGGGCGTTTTTCATTGCTTACGGATCACAGACCTCTCACTTTGTTGCTTGGTCCGAAACGTGGTATTCCGGTGCTGGCCGCGTCCCGCCTCCAAAGTTGGGCTATTCAGTTGTCCGCCTATCAGTATGACATTGAATACAGGGCTTCCAAGGATCATGCCAACGCTGACGCACTGTCTCGATTGCCACGAAAGACCGTCGAAGAGCCGGATGATTGGAACATCGAAGCTGATCAAGTTAACCGCGTTCAAATGCAACGAGCTCCAATCACTGTGTCACAAATCCGTGAGGCCACACGTGGGGATCCAGTTCTTTCTCGTGTGATGCATTGCATTCTGCATGGTTGGTCAGCGGAAAAATGTATTTCAGATGAGTTTAAGATTTATTACAACAAGCAAGACGAGTTTACCGTGGAAGACGGCTGTATCCTTCGTGGTACCAGAGCAGTGATTCCGGCCAAATATCAGGCTGCTGTTTTATCGGAGTTGCATTTGAATCATCCCGGAATGGTCCGTATGAAGTCTCTAGCCAGATTGCATGTGTGGTGGCCCAGCCTTGATCACGATGCGGAGCAAACAGTGCGAGATTGCCATGCCTGCCAAGCAAATCGCTGTAAGAGTCCAGAGAAAGTCAGCAGTCCCTGGATCTGGCCCACACGACCTTGGCAGAGGATACATGTCGACTTCGCCGGTCCGTTTAATGGTCAGATGTTTCTGATTGTAGTGGACGCGAAATCAAAGTGGATTGAAGTATTTCCAATGTCCTCGACCACTGCATCAACGACCATTCGAGCCCTGCGTTTCTTGTTTGCCACCCATGGTCTACCAGAGGTCATCATCTCCGATAACGGTCCACAGTTCGTTGCTCAGGAAATGAAAGACTTCCTGAAGTCAAATGGAATTCGTCATTGCTTATCCGCTCCTTACCATCCAGCCTCCAATGGTGAAACCGAGCGAGCCGTAAGAACTTTTAAAGAGTCAATAAAAACCATGAAAGATGAGCCCGGAACCCAAGCGGACAAATTAGCACGTTTCCTTCTGAGTTACCGGACAACCCCTCATACAGCTACTGGATGCACTCCTGCTGAGATCCTGATGGGTCGTAGAATTCGTACCCGATTGGACGCCTTGCATCCAGATTTGTCGGCCGGGATGTCTGAGAAAACTAAGCTTGGAAACCATACCACACGTCGTAACTTTCTTCCTGGTGACCCAGTCATGGTGAGAGATTATCGAGATCGTAAGCGACCGTGGATCAAAGGAGTTGTTCAAGATCGCGTGGGGCCTGTTACGTATCATGTTATGGTGGGGAATTTGTTTTGGAAACGACACGTGAATCAGTTGCGATCCTTAGCTGGTTCGAAGGTGGCAGATACCGAACCTATGGCAGAGATTCCTTTTGATGATGCTTATCCTGAAGTGATACCTGTGCGTCCTCCGGAAGCACCGCCGATTGAATCATCAGACTCGCAAGCAGATTATAATCCTGTCGTTCCGCCAAGGCCTCAGGGTTCGCCGAAGTTGGTACCAGTCTCTGCACCTGAGGCGCCCGATTTATCTGCCGTGCCACCACCGCAGATGCCTAATGTATCCTGAACAGAGGAACCCGCTAAAGTTACCGAGGAACTCACCAAAGTTCAAGTTCGAAAGCGTTATCCAACTAGACTTCGTAGTAAACCAAAGCGGTTAATTGAAGAAATGTAATTAGTATTTTGGAAAGAACAGAAATGATGAACGGATGTACGGTTTTATTTTGGAAGATTGCGTAAGGACTTAGAATTGCAATATTTTCAGTTTTTTTGTCGGGGAAAGAGTGTTATGTTAATTTGCTTAAAATCCCGCGGGAGTTTCGTAACCCAGAACTGTTATGAATTTATTAGCATTTTTGTTTTTAACCGCATGTGTTGTAAGTTGCTGGTCAGTTTTAGTTTAATCGTTGTGTATTAAAGGTCGTATTTTTAAAAGTTTAGAGTTGCTTTTCGAGTGAAGACACAACAGAAAGAACTTGGACTTTTTTGCCCCATGGAAGCGAGGAGAGTTTTAAGGCCAAAGGCATGTTAGTTGAAAGTGGCACGTGAAAAGGTTCCACTCAATGTTTTACAAAGAGAATATCGTTAGTACCATTATGCTGAAGTAGAAACTGTGAACCTGTGAACGCTTACACATTTATTGGGGGGAAAAAACACTTAATCTGACAACCTCAGTTGAAAATGTTTTCATTTCAAGTTACTGTTTTTGTTTTCAAATTAACTTAGACTACAATTTATAGTTCATACAGTTTATAGTTCATGTTCTAGCTAATTAAATAGACAAGCTATAATTTTTTTCTAGTGACATTATGTTGAAGTAGAAACTAAAACTGTGAATGCTTACACATTTGTTTGAAAAAAAGCTTAATTTGACAACCTGAGTTGAAAATGTTTTCATTTCAAGTTCTGTTTTAGTTTTCAAATTCACTTAGACTACAGTTTATAGTTCATGTTCTAGTTTATGTTTAAAAATTGTAATTTTGACACTCCAAAGTGTGCTGATTATGCCATCCAGCCATAAAAAGCTCTGTCCAGTAGCATTTGACATTCTGTAAGATATTAGTACATACCAGTAGCTTTTGTTCCAAAGCACGCAATAACTGCAGAATTTTTTTTTATAAGACAACCTTTTTTGTCGTTGGTGGGGTTGAAATGGCTAGTTATGGATGAGAGGCTGTAATTTTACTTGATATTAGCTACTTCACATGCTCTCCCTTTAGAGCTAATTAAATAGACAAGACATAAATTTTACCTGCCTGATCTGTGGTTTGGCCAAAGGCCTTTTAACTAGTGCGGCGGTCCTCTTTTGGTGGCAGTGATATTATTTCAAGTAGATCCTCGAGAGCTAGATTTTTTTCAAAATAACGAGCTCTCCCTTCATCAGAAACAAAAATACTGTAACAGCTCGCCCTACTTCCCCCCTCCAATAAGTCCCCCTCACGCCTATTAGAGCATTTACCGTAGTTGAAAGTGACACAAACCTTATCCACTTAAAGTTCTCTTCGTTTACCAATCATACTGAACATTTTTTATATCCCTGGTACGATCAGATAATTGGACGTTAACAGGAACTTTAACAACTGAGAATACAAGAAACATCGGCGCAGGCTTTTGCGTGCTTGCGTGACCTTTTTCGTTTTGGGTGGTTTTTGGGTGGTTGTGGTTGGTTTTGGGTGGTTGTGGGTAGTTTTTGGGTGGTTTTGGGCGGTTTTGGGTGGTTCCATGTTTTAGTAACTACCCAGCTCCTAAAGATTTGTAAAAAATTAGCGCCACACCAAGAGATTATGTCGCCCCCTAAAACCGCGAACAAGTGGGAAGAGTGGACCTCCAAGCGTCAATGACAATGAATCAAGATTTTCCCGGGAATAGTAATGCACAGCAGTCACAATTTTTTTTTATCTCGCTCTGTTGAAATGAGTTCCCTCGGGAAGGTTTATTCATAAATTCATACCATTCGAAGTGATTGTCTATGTTTTTGTATCAAGGCCGGTACTTGCTAAGTGAAAGGAAACTTCTTTCTTAACGTTCTTTCGTTCTTTCTGAACGACAAATGCTGATGGCGCCCTCTTTGTTCGCAATTTGGATGCCGGCGTGGAAAGGAATGCCAGGCCTCCTTCTTTCCAGACAAAATTGTTTCTATTTCTCTCTTCTTTGGGCCTGTTTTTCCCTTCCTTTACTCAAGGACTCCTCTTTAATTTTGATTTATGTTTTTCATGCATGCGAAGACTTCCTTTAGCAGAGAACTTCCACGTGTGAATTTTGTCAAGTGCGCACTATATACAAAATATACAAATAACATGAAATGCCGCGAATATTCCACTAGAGGTTCGCCCATTTACAAGATTATGAAACCTTCCTGATTCATTAACTTTGACTTGAAAATATGTTTTCTAAATAAGTCGGACGCATTTTGAGATTTTTTAATTTTTCTTTTAAGAAGCTTTAGGTAAAATGTCTAACTTTAATCTAGTCCAATAAAAGAAAAAGCTATTTTTTCGGCCTCTGAAGTTGGGAAGTAACCTTAATGCGGAATTCCCTCGTCAAGTCATGAATTATCCAACAATAGTTACATTCAAAGTTTAGTTATTACAATGTCAGCGATTTTGTTACGGAGTACTATGTAAATCCTTATTAAAATGAGGAACAACTTCTTCCCCATGATTCTACCACGAGAAAAAGTTTATTACCCAGCTCAGTAATACGTGAATAAGAGCCTATTGACAACGGGATAATTGTAAATCTTTTTTTATCAATTTATCGCCTTTAATGTGTGAACTACATCCAATTTTGAGAGGACAAAACGGCTTTATAATGACTGCTGGAGGGGAGAAAATATCTTTCCTAATTGGGTGTAATTCCCTGGCACATTTGGTTTCTCAGCAGTGGCTGCCAAAAAGCTGTAATGTCGTCTCAAAGTCGGAGCAATTTTTGTCCGTTTATCGATAAGGCGGGTAAACTGGCTTAACTGTGCTGGTAAAAAACTTAATATTTCCTACTAAAAAGTATCATGGTACTATTTTTGTGTAAATTGTAATTTTATTCCACCGTGTTATTGAAAGAAGGACATTTTCTGTCATAAAAATTGCTCACTTAAATAAATATAATGCAGGAGGAGTAACGGTAAAGAAATAATCAAGGTGCAATCGAATCGAAAAAGTCTTCTGAAAAGTACTAAACATTTGGAAAAATGCGTGAATTACATAACAATGTGCTACCATGCTACTTGAGGACATGTTTCCTCACAACAATTTCATTGTCATAAAGACAATGTCTGAATGTCCTTATACTACTTAAAGAGTAGCACTCTAGAAAAAAACTGGGTTACAGTCACTCATCACTCATGAGCAACGCTGGGTTACACTGCGCCCATGGGTGTGCCACCTAAAGTGCAACCTATGTTAGTTACCTTCAACCAAATAAAACGCTGGATCACACTGCACCCATGGGTGTGCCAACTAAAGTGCAGCCTATGCTACTTACCTTCAACCAAATAAAACGCTGGATCACACTGCACCCATGGGTGTGCCACCTAAAGTGCAGCCTATGCTAGTTACCTTCAACCAAATAAAACGCTGGATCACACTGTACCCATGGGTGTGCCACCTTAAGTGCAGCCTATGTTAGTTACCCTTAACTAAATAAAACACTGGGTTACACTGCACCCATGGGTGTGCCACCTAAAGTGCAGCCTATGCTAGTTACCTTCAACAAAATAAAACACTGGGTTACACTGCACCCATGGGTGTGCCACCCAAAGTGCAGCATATGTTAGTTACCCTTAACTAAATAAAACACTGGGTTACACTGCACCCGTGGGTGAGCCACCTAAAGTGCAGCCAATGTTAGTTACCTTCTACAAAATAAAACACTGGGTTACACTGCACCCATGAGTGTGCTACCTAAAGTGCAGCCTATGCTAGTTACCTTCAACTAAATAAAATTCTGGGTTATACTGCACCCATGGATGTGCCACCTAAAGTGCAGCCTATGTTAGTTACCTTCAACTAAATAAAACGCTGGGCTACACTGCACCTAAATTGCAGCCTATGTTAGTTACCTTTAACTAAATAGAACACTGGGTTACACTGCACCCATGGATGTGCCTCCTAAAGTGCAGCCTATTTTAGTTATCTTAGCATAAATAAAACAGTGGGTTACACTGCATCCATGGATGTGCCTCCTGAAGTGCAGCCTATTTTAGTTATCTTAGCATAAATAAAACACTGGGTTACACTGCATCCACGGGTGTGCCACCCAAAGTGCAGTCTATGTTAGTTACCTCAACATAAATAAAACACTGGGTTTCACTGCATCCATGGGTGTGCCACCTAAAGTGCAGCCTATTTAGCCTAAGTGCAGCCTGTGTTAGTTATCTTTAACTAAATAAAATATTGGGTTATACTGCACCCATGGATGTGATCTCTAACTACAGAAAATACTGTTACTCTACACATCTACTTTCATCTGCTGAAAAAGAGTTTACCACTGGCTCAAATAGCTCCGGAAAACAAAGACGTGGGGTAACTTGAAGATGCGGTTGAGTAAAAAAAACCGGTTTAACTAATAAAAAAAAGCCTGCTTATCTTTTCCTTTGCTGCATTCCTCGCTGTTTGATTCCTGCCGGTTGAAACTTGTGTGTCGTTTTGATTTTGCTTTCTCTTTCTAATATATTATTCCTATTGGCTGGTTTAATTTTATTCAAAATGCTTCCCCTCATCGCAGCTTCCCAAGGTCACGGTCTCTATAAACGTATTTCTAGTGTAATGATAACCATGGGCTCACATATTATACCCAAAAGGTGCAGCTTAAGAGAATTATGATTACATTCTAGCCAGGAAAACTTGACATTCATTAGCAATACTCATAACTTTAGTTACAGGACCACCATCCGTTTATAGAAATAAGAAAACCTCGCACTTGTTAAGCTGGAAAAAATCCTAACTTTTTAAAAACCAAACTTTTTAAAAACCAAACTGAATAGCACTTTTGATAAAAATTCACACTCCTCTTTTCACAGCAACCTCCTCGACAATTTCATTGACGATGGCCTTCGCTTCTGGGTTGCCAAATCCGCAAATGTTTCGAAGCACCATCGCCAAACTTTCCCTGTTTCTTTCGCACACGTAACACACGTCCTTAATAACGCGAGTGCTTCGCTGCTTTATCAACAGCACCTTTTCTGGAGTATCCAAATCTTCCTTTTCGATGATCTTCTTTAGATTTGGGGAAACATTCTTGTTTCAGCTCTCTGCGAGTTTCCACTGTTTGGGGGTGTCATGGCCACAGATGACGACGCTTTCCATTGGTGTCGTTGGCATTTCTAAGTGCTGTGAAGCACGTGGTTGTTCTTTGTTTGCTTGCCTTTCGTTTTCTTCGTCAACAGACATGTCACGGAGATGTACTGTGTCCAGAAAATATCTCAGCTGCGAAATGAACTCAGAGCTTTCCGAAGAAGAACGGCAAAGCAGAGTGGTTATCAAGCCAAACGAGGAACAGAAAATTTCTGTTGCATTTGAAGACTTCTTGTTAGAGCAGTGGCGGCCATCTTGAAGCCGAATATAGGCACTGTCGATTCTTTGAAAATCGCCTGGAAAACTGGCGAGAATAGGCGATCGCTTAAAATATTGTGTCGGCGTTGATCCTCAAACTTTGGTACTAAGAATCTACCAACTCAATTGTGGAATTAATTCAGGGCTGATGACCCGAGTGAAGGGCGAGAAACCTTCCTCGGTGCCATCTCTACTGTTACTGAGTCACGCATTTGTAATACGAATGTGCAAAGAAAAGATTGGCGGCCAAAAACCATGACATTCGAAAATTAATTAAAATTGTCACATTAGCCAGGTGCTAACTCGAGGGTATTGATAGCTTGAGCTAGTCGGCCAGTGACATATTTAATGATATTAAGTGAGATTAAATACGGGATTATCACACCCGAACGAGACGAGCCCAGCAGGCGTAATACTTGCAGTGCAAAGCACTTGTGTCTTCCCATGGTTTTTTACTATTACATTGCATTGATATCTGTAAGAAAACAAGAAATCCAGGTGTAATGCAATGTTGTCAGCGAAATTTGGCCAAATAGTGAAAAGCGATAAGGTTGCCCTAAAACAAGCTCAAATCGGGCTTGCAAAAGGTATCTGGAAGCAAGTGAAAACGCACATTTTCTTCATAATATTGCGTTGAAATCTGTAAGAAAGCACGAAATCTAGAGGAAACGTAATGTTTTTAGCGAAATTTGGCAAAAAAGTAGAAAGTGCAGAGTTTTCTCTAAAACAAGCTCAAATGAGGCTCAAAAACACGGTTTTGTAAAAAGTATCTGCCAAGGAGAAAAAGTGCATTAGCGTAGCTCCAGTAAATGTATTTCTAGCCCTTTACTTCATTAAAACCTCTCAGCACTGGCTGTCGAATAGGTTATCTAGGGGACTAAGGGACCAGTTGGTGTTGAAGAGGAGACGAGGAGGGAGCGTTAACTGCTCCAACAAATTTCTCCAACATGTCACCATCCGCTGGTAAGCGTAGAAAATTAAAAAGAAGTCACTTTCAACTAGAGGTAAACTTGTTATTGTTTAGTTGTCTTTCGACAATTCGCCTTTCGCTATTGGTACACGTCGTCCTTTAAAGAGTTTTCTGTTATCTAATGCGGTAACCTCTGCTGTAACTACATATAATGTCAGATCAGATTCTAACATGAAACATAATAAACCTTACTGATCCGAAGAAAAGTATTTATTTAACCATCTATTAAGACTTTCACTGGTTCACTAAGACAAAATGTTAACATGAAAGTTTTTGAAAAGGCTTGGATATCTGTTCACATTGGACAACTCGTGCAACAGCTCAGGTTATACATTAAATGCACAGCTCTCTTTTTCATTTTTCCACTTATCCTGCAACAAGCTGACAAATATTTGTAATATATATTTCAAACCAACCATTTTCTTCGTGCGTGCCCCTAAACATTGAAGGGCAGAAGGTAGTAAAAACATGAATTAAAAGAGGGGGTGCCCATTAATTTCAGTTCTAATTGAGTAGGGATCCCTGCTTTTCCAGATCTAGATTCCCAACCTTTAAAAATCACACATTTTGTCACCAATTCCTTAAATGTATATCAATGTTTAGTCTGGATATCAGCATTTGTAAGAAAACCATGCACTATTGAGAGCCTGAGTATTTATTGCCATCCAAATAACATTGTAAGTTACAATATCGGTAGCGACAACGTTGCTATTTACAGTAAAACATTATGCAGGTCATCACATAATTGTGGACGAAAGAAGTCAGGTTACAGACTCCCCTGCTACAAGTTTTTAGGGCTTAAGGTACAAGGAAGAAAGCTGGAAGATGGGCATGGTGACTTATCGACAAAGGCCATTTTCGTAGTAGAAAAATTCTGGAGGCTTGGCACACCTCTGCGACGAAGAATGCTGACAATAATTCTAAGCCGATCCGTAGTCAGTATAGCATTCTTTTTAAACAACAGCCACACTTTTACTTTGTTCTTCTTATCCCTTTTATCTCACCTTTTTTGGTATATATTTCACATATTTACATTTCATGTTTTCATCCATGGAAGGCTGTAGATCGACAGCCGAAAGCTCATGTTTCTTTTTTAAAACTTTTGGCCAGGGAACGTTTTTATTGTATTTTAAATTGCCACATGTACTACTGTGAGTGACCAACAGGTCTTTCAATGGTATTGATGCTGGCTGTCTATAGATTACAGGAAGGGGAATCACAGACTTTACGTACTGGGAGGAGCCCAAAGAGGTCACTGGTAAGAAAATAGAGTTTACAAGAGTACCATTTTATATTATGGGCTACAATTTCTTTGACTGCCAACATGGGAAGGACAGAAATGCAGCCCTAAAAGGAAAGCAACAGCAGCAACGTGACGAGGTTAGTAAATAAATCAGTAACCCTGCGGTTAAATGATACCTTCAAATACAATAAATTGTTATATTTCGTATTTTGATCCAATTGCAAATTACTAGGGGTTTGTGCAAATTACCCTCAGATATGTTGTTTGTCTATTTACTTTTCAGGATGGCGATTTCATATTGAAGAAAGATCGATTCCTTGCACAGCCATCCAAAAAAGCAAATTGTCCAGCAAGGTTGAAATAAGGGAGGTGGTAGCATTCCCAGATTACAAGGTAAATAACTTAGTAAAATAATGCAAAAAGACAAACTATGTTTGGCCATAACAATAACAACAACAATACTCTTTAATAATAATAATGATGATGATGATGTAATGATGATAATTATTATCAATATCATTACTTTTTATTGTTATTACTACTATATTATTACTGTAAGGAATTAGATTCATTAGTCGGGCGACCGACTATAGGTTTACCATCGGGTTTGTCCACAAAACTCCGTCACATGCAATGGGGAATACCGCAGACACGTAATAATAAAGGCGCAATCTTTTTTCCACGATTTCAAAGATGGCGGATATATCGAATGCGTTGACAATTTGTGTCATCTATTCGACGCTCAAACATACAGACCCACAAACCGTTCGAGGTAGACTCACTCTAAAAGATGGCGTGTGTAATGTGAGCGTATATTTCGAACCGGTCGTTCCGCGAACTCAAAATAGTAAAAGAATCAAATGATTTAGCGAAGGTCTCTCTAGAATCAAACCAGAAATCAAATGAGTTATCGATGAACACTGAAATGTGGATGTGGACAGAGTGTCAGGAGAACATTTGATACAAGGTGCCTCGTGATCAAACTCTGGGAAACGACAACAAAGATGCCATGTTGGACTTTCATCAGTGAAGATAAACGTAGTTGTTATATTTTTGTGTCCTCTATTGTGATTATTAAGCTTACATTTGTTATGCTTTTGCTCAAACAGAGTAAATTATCCGCTGCTATTTTTCTGTTCGTTCCATTAGTTATGTTGCTTTTGTGAGAATATGAAATTCGCGTTTTTGTTATGCAGGAATGTTTGTTTGGTACCAAATAACGCGGTGTCAAATGAATGTGATGATGTATAATTTGGACAAAATAGCGCCATGCATAGAACAAAAGTGTGACGAATCAGCGTTGTGTGCACAACAAAATGATGTTGCAAAAGAAATAAAATATGCAAAAGAATTCAGATCTCATCATGCGGTGTTTGTTAATCGTTGTGATATTAACAGTGGTGAGTACCATGTGCGAAGACGATTCGATTGTGAGCATAGCAGAATGCCAGTAACAAAAATAGAAAAGCTTTCACGTAAAAAAAATTAATAAAGAAACTGATGTGCGGGGGAATTCTTGAAACCATTCCTATCTCATCAAAAATGTATTGCTACATCAAATGCAGAGTTAGAAAAAGGAGCAGTAATGACAGTATTAAGTTTGTACAAGATATGAGAAAAAAATGGCTTTCTAAACAGTCAACACTGAATCGAAAATTGTTCAGTTGTAGAGACTCTGACCAAATATCTATCTTTGTATAGCTGTAATACATTAGATACGATGAATATATGAAGTTCATATATTCATCGTATCTGATTTATCATCACGGGTTTATTACGAATCAACTTAACGGCCTACTCCCAGTTGGCTTGTTAGCTCAATTGTTAGAGTGCTGTACTAGTATCGCAGAGGGTCAGTGGTTCGAATCCCGTACAGGCCTGATTTTTTTCAGGTCTGATTTTCGCAGTTGCATAAATAGTGCTCTCTACTGCGAGGATCGTGCATCATACGTAATAAATTAACAAGCGTGTACAAGAATGCAAGCCATAGATGTCATTTTGCTACACTGAATGTGTGCAATGACATTGAAACAAATTGTGGGTCTCCTATACATGGTATTGATCCTATTCTAACAATCAAGGCACCATATAGTCAAGGTGATATTATGTACTTCGATGAAAATTCTGGAAAACAATGTGTTGCTACGAGTTCGATTCCTCTGATGTATAATAAGATAAAAGGAGTACATACCTGGTACAAATTTTGGGGATGGGTAATCAATTGTATTCGACTTCTTTGATACCTACAAACACCCTTAGACTTAAAGGTTTTACAATCATTGTTGTGGCTCTTTTTCTCACTCAACCTTTTGAATGAGGAGAATGTACCAGATACAGACAATTTGTCGGCCTTGGACATATCCTGTGATATTTGGCTTAACCTCTCGCAAAATTAACATTGCATAAAAGTTTTTTCTCCCATGACAGTTGACAGCCTGAGCATTGATTCTTTCTTGTTGTCCAGCAAAAAAGAGAAACAAAATTCAAATAAAAGCCAGTCAGTCAAACAGTCACTCAGGCAGCCAATCAGTTTCTCAGGCAGTCAGTCAGACGGTCAGGTATGAGTTAGTCAGTCGATCAGTCAGTCAGTCAGCCGGTCAGTTACCCAGGTAGTCACTGGTCGGTCAGCAAGTCAGTCAACCAGTCAGTCAACCCTTTAATCAATCATTCAGTCAGCCACTCAGTCAGTGAGAGGATATTAGGTCACAAAGACGATCAAGTACCAGTGAGTCTGTCAACCAGTCACTCAGCCAGTCAGTCAGCTAATCAGTTGGCGGGTTGAGTTGAGCAAATAAACTAGTCAGTCAGCGAGTCAATCATCCGTCAGCCAGTCAGTTATAAGTCAGTCAAACCGTCAGTTGGCCAGTTACTCAACAGTCCGTCAGCAGTTCAGTCAACTAGTCAGATAGCCAGTCAGGTACGACACCGCGGAAATACGTTTTTCAGGGCACGATACAGTATTTTACTGGTCAGCGGACACCTCAACGAAACCATGAAATGCCGATAACTTTTACAATGTTTTTCGCCGTGAGTCAAATCGACAGCGTAAAAAGTCAAAACTTAGAAAGAATACTGCAAACTTAGCTTTGAAACTCGGCTCACCTTTTGGATAGTTCTTAAGCTCAATTATATAATTTGCCAAAGCCGAACTGAAGTTGCACACGATATGAAATTGTTGTTTTTCGCTGGCGGCTCCGTGGGAACTAAGTTTTGTTTATAAATGAGCTTATGCACCAAGGCTAAAAATGAGACGATTTTTGAATGGTTGAAGCGGTGATCCGAGGACGCTGCACTATCAGGTTTGTAAAGCAGTGGCTTGAACAGTATAAATCGGCATGTCAACGGCATTTCGGTCAGATTCGCCGAAAACAAGACAAAACATGCCCGTGTAGCACGGCCACCCTATCCCCACTAGTTACTGTATGTATCATAGTTGGCCAAAAAACCTACGACTGTAACATGCATAGGACTGAAGCCCCCAAAAGTACAAAGACTGGCTCAACTAGAGGAAGAATAAACCGAGGTTTGCTTTAAGTACAAAATGTCCATTATAATGATAATAAAGAAGTTTTCACTTTCCACCTTAGTGTGTAATTGTTTTTTCTGAGAAGCTGTAATTTTATTTCTGAGCGATTAAGTTTTACTTTCCCAACAAGTATTTCTCATTACAACTATGAATAATTTGTAGTATGTCTTTTTTTAAGCTGCTTTTCCCCCACTAATCATTTTATTTTTTTTATTTTTGCTTTTTCTTTTCTTTCTGTACTAACTTAATACCATCTGCAACATAAAATGTACTGAGCTAACAGAATACTTCTGCTTTGTTTAGCTCCTTGATTCACAAAGTAACATTACCATCTTGGTACTAATAGAAAACAAATTTTTAAGAAACAAAACTACTCTAAGGTAAAATAATTATTATAATATAATTTAATCGATGTGAATAAAGCAATGCATTGTCTTTTCTCATATTGCAACAGCCTTGAATGAATCAACTATCTTCTAAACTTGATTTCTTATATTCAGAAGCTGCATGCCTTAGTTATAAACAAAGAATTCTGGTTGGGTGTTTATGGAGGTGTAAAGAACATAATGATTATGATGATTAATCTTCCAAATTAGAAATGTCAGAGGGAAATTATCAGAAGTATTTTCTGAAGTCGAACAAATGAAGTTAAAAAATGTTCAGGAGAAAATTGATTAGATTAAGTCAGCTGTCAATTCCCAGTTAACAGTAAGTCATGAGGAGTAACCAAAAGCTTGTAATTAGCCTGTGTACTGCTGTGCCCATCTAGTCAAATAAAAATCAGGGATGTGATATTCCCAAACATGAACAATGATAGCACCATGCAGATATCCTTTCCCAACTTATTACAGGGAAGGGGAGCACTGGTATGGCTACGCTAGTTGTAGTCTATAAGAAATTCTCAACGAGTTTCAGCAATATACATATATTTTGCCACCTTGAAAGAAAATGGTTACATATCAAATAGGAATGTTTCATAATGATGTTCTCAGTGTGGGGATATGATGTAATATTACTGATGGGGATCATAATTATCCTTACAGTGCTTCAGAGCATGTGATGTATATGATTCCTTAAGCACATGGAAACTATGTAAAGCTATCCAAAGCTAATCTAAAAATAATGAATTGAAGAAGAAGAGTAGTTTATTAATTTGCATAAATTAATGGAATGCACACGCAAGATAGTGGATATACTTCAGGTAAACATACATGTGCATGTAAAAGTTTCAAATGACTGAGTTTTAAAAATATAATAATAATAATAATCATCATCATCATCATCATCATCATAATAAAACGAGATACCACCCTGGTACTCACCCGACAAGCCGAAGCCCATGTATGAGTCAGAGAATGTTAAAGCTTATTGGGATGTCCCTATATATGCTGATCAACAAGAGGTCAGATGCAATAGGGTGGATGCACGCATTGTAAATCATATTTGCAAGAGAGTTATGACCCTGGAAATGAGCTGCCCGTGGGTTAACAATCGGACAAGAAAGGATGAAGAGAAGACACTGAGGTACGGACCCCTTCGCTGGGAACTAAGGCAGCAGTTCCCAGGCTACGAGGTGAAGCAATACAACATCATTATGGATGCCCTCGGGGGGTGGTCACGGGAGCTGGATGTCATGATGCGCGAGCTGGTGGGAGGCAGAAGCACACACGTACTGCGAAAGATGCAGAGGGCAGTGCTCTCGGGCACGCTGATTATTGCCCGGACTTTCAAGGTGGCAGTTTGAATTCCTGTCAGAAGGAGGACCGTAGACACAACGGAAAAGCTTTTTAGGATTAGTTAATATACATTTATTTTTTTACTCCATGGCTCACAGTTACGGTTTTTCCCCTGTGCTGCCTGATTAGAATGTAGCATTCAGTTGATTTCTCTGCGACATCATAATAAAAAAGTGGGTTTCATTGAAAATGCTTTCGTGTAAAACAAATAGAGCTGTTTGGGAAATTAAAGTAGCAGTTGTAGTAACAGGTACAAGCAAGCGTACCAAAGATAAGTGATGGAGATCTACAATCGATTAATATCAATAAAGACTTAATTCAAGATAAATTGTAAATGAACCAATCATGTTGGACGGTCTCAAATACAAACAAATCACAATTTCTTCGATTTCCACTCCCTTTGTAAACATCACCATTATATGAGCTAAAGTCAGGCGTTATTCTGTTCATCAGAGATAACTTGTTGATAAAACTGCAAGCATATGAAATGAACAAATGTTTTCATATTTTAATTTGGATATATCGACAAGGTTGAAATTGTAAATTGGCAACCGTAACGATTACAAAAGCTGACGTTTCGAACGTTACGGACACTCGTTCTTAAAGGCACAGAAAATCAGAAAGGTGGAATGGCGAAAAATCAGTCTAGAAAAGTAAAATTCTCAACCAAGCAAAAGATTTCCAAAATGAAAAGGCATCGCACGTTGGCGCAAAGTGAGTGTGAATATTTTCACAACTCAATAATTACGTGTATCGCTTCATGCTACTAACACTTAAAAATCCAACCAGTCTTCAGACTCGCTGGAAAATTATCTTACAGAACTAATCTCTTGCTTTGTCAGGATAACTATCGCTGTTTTTGACAATTCTGAAGGCGAGGGCGACTGGCGAACCACGATCGCACTTCGTAACGACGGCCAGCTCAAGTCAGCAAACAGCACAAAACTCCAAACAAAATGACTCCCCTGTACCGCTACTTGTTAAGACGTGGTTTTAGTATTAAAAACCCATTCAAAGGATCAACCATAATAAACAAGGAGAAGTATCGTGGATATTTTCCGACTTAAAACCATGCAAAAGGCCGATTTTTTCATCGAACTCAGTCCACAAACACATGGAAGCACTTGGCAGCCTAATGTTGATGACCACTGACCACTGTGACGTCACCAAAACGTATTTCCGCGGTGTCCTCAGGTACCAGTGAGTTGATCAACAAGTCAGTCAGCCGGTCAGGTACCAGTGCGTCAGTCAACTATTCAGTTAGCCATTCACTCACTAGCTAATCAACTGGTCAGCCAGTCAGTCAGTCGGTCAGATACCAACCAGTTAGTTAACCAGCCCATCACCAGTTAGTTAGCCCGTCGTTAGTCGGTCAGTATATCAGTCAACAAGTCAGATGGTCAGTCAGGTACCAGTGAGTCAGTCAACCAGTCAGTCAGTAAGTTAGCCAGTCAGTCACCAGTTGGTCACCATGGCAGTCAACCGGTCACTGAATTGGTCAAGTACCAGTGAGTAAATAAACCAGTCAGTCATCCACTCAGCCATTAGTCAGTCAGAGGCAAATAACTCGGTGGCGCCGGTTTTGCATAAGCTTTCTAGATACAATCAAAATCCCCCTTTTTACATTAGAATGCCTTTTTACATTAACCGCCGCCTGGTTAGCTCAATTGGGAGAGCGCCGGACTGCTGTGCGGGAGGTCGAGAGTTCAATACCGGCCGGACCAACACTCAGGGTCTTAAAAAATTAACTGAGAAGAATATGCTTCCTTTCTTTAACATCAAGAAATGGTTAGATATTCTAGTCTTCTCGGATAGGGACGAATAAATGGAGGTCCCGTCTCCTGCAGGGTTAGGGGCAGGAGACGTTAATTTCCCACGCACGAGATTACTGTGTGATGGATGTCCTCCCCTGGGGTGGGATGGGTGGGTAACAGGACCCCCGTTGATACCAGTGTTTACTACACTGAAGGGGCTATCCTGTATAAATATAGATGTCTGTCTGTCTGAAACTGATAGATGCAATGAATATGTGAACTCCATATATTTTGCAGTAAATGGTTTGAACCAGGGGGTAACATGTGAAGGTGTAGTCTGATCGTTCGGGTGAGTGTAGTCCTGAGAAGGACTGTTGTCGGTGGTAGTGACTGACGTTTCGACAACCTGTGCGGAAGTCATCATCAGATTCAAGTGAATGATTGTTGTCAGTAGAATCATTCACAATCATTCACTTGACTCTGATGATGACTTCCGCACAGGTTGACGAAACTTCAGTCACTAACAGACAACAGTCCTTCTCAGGACTACACTCACCCGGACGATCAGACTACACCTTCCATATATTTTGATACCGCTGTTCAAAATATATGGACTTAATATATTCATTGTATCTGATTTATCATCACGGGTTTATTACGAATCAACTTAACGGCCTGCTCCCAGTTGGCTTGTTAGCTCAATTGGTAGAGCACTGCACTAGTATCGTAGAGGTCAGTAGTTCGAATCCCTTACAGGCCATATTTTTTTTTCAGGTCTGATTTTCGCTATTGCATAAATAGCGCTATCTACTGCGAAGGATCGTGCTTCACACGTGCCTTGATATATACTAAAAGAAAAGTAAGTCTAGGTCAAAAGCAATATTTTCAGCGAAATACGATCCAAGAGTGAAAATAACTTATTTTGTTCTAACTTAAATCAGACTCAAATACACGGTTTTGCAAAAAAGTCTCTGCAAAGAAGCCAATGCACACCTTTTTCATTAGATTGCGTTAAGATCCAGAAAGAAAACACTAGTCAGTCAGTAAACCAATCAGTCAGCACGTCAGTCAAGTGGTCAGTCAACTAGTGAGTCGACTAGTCAGTCAGCAAAACAGTCTGTCAACCAATTAGTCAACATGTCAGTCAGTCAGTTAGTCACCGATAAGTCAGTCAGTAACAAGTTAGTCACGTAGTCAGCTGACCAGTCAGTTAGCTACTTAGCCACCAGGTCAGTTAGCAGTCAGTCAGCCAGTCAGTCACTCAACCAGTCAGTCAACCAGTCAGCCAACCAGTCAGTCAACCAGTCAGTCAACCATTCAGTCAACCAGTCAGTCAACCAGTCAGTCAACCAGTCAGTCAACCAGTCAGTCAGCCAGTCAGTCAACCAGTCAGTCAGCAAGTCAGTCAACTAGTCAGTCGCCTAGTCAGTCAACCAGTCAGCGAACTAATGAAAATCGCAAAAGAAAGCAAACTCGTATCAATTTAACAGATTTGTATATGAAGGATCGAGGTCTAAAACGGGATCATATCATTTAATTTTGAGCTCACCACACACTTTTAAAAGTCACCAATATTCAAATGACGCATTTCGTATCAAATTTTCAACTATCAGTTTCCCTATGCAGTATAACTCAGAATCGGTTCAGGTTAGGCTAATGATGAGTGGAGACAGTATTGCGTTCGAGGAAACAAAAGTTAGTTTGGGGCTTTTCATATCCGCAGGGAGAAACCAGGCTCAACTTTATGAAAATTGCAACATCGTCATTTACGGCACGACATAATCTAATTAGGCACCCCGTGGTTAAATACGGAATTGCAAGCACATTTTAGAAGTTAGCATCGTGTTCGATCAGGAAATCACTACAGTAAGCTAACCTTACATGGCTAACGACGGCAGATTGTTTTTATCCCTGCTCTCGCTTCAAATTCTCATACATTTCAACACATACGGATATTAGGAAAGCATTTGACTCTCTCCTTCAGTCGCTCATGGTCAAGATACTACAAGCCTATAATTTCTCTGACTTGTCATTGACGTCTCCTAAGATCGAATTTCCCAGACCGGTAAGGAAGGGTTAAGCTTACCACCGTTAACAGCTCTTCGCACGGTATAAGAATAGGTTGCCCTCAAGGGTCATGTCTCGGACTATTGCTGTGGAACATGTTTGAGAATCACTTAAGTTATACTATTAAAAGCTGTGATTTTTCTATGTATGCAGACGACCATGAAATATGTGCATCTCCTCAGCTGACTCAAAACGTTGCTACTCTGTTAAACAGAGAGGCTAAGATTGTAAAGTAACCTACGGAAATCTAAGGCCTTATTTAGGGTGCAAATTACTGGGAAATGTACGGACACAATGTGACTCGATCCGTTTTAAAAGAAAAATTAAGAAAATGGGCCTAGAAAGTTTCTTACTTGAGAACTGTCCAACTGGCTGTTTTCCATTTCATTCTAAAACTATAATCATTAATCAATTATCATTATTCATTCACTGGTCATCCCTAAACTATATTCCTACAATTTTTAACATTGTGCATATACACATAACTCTTTATTTCTACCACTAATAGTATGTATATATTAGTCTTATTTTGTTATTTATGTTTCGGTGTCCCCAATGAGCAACACCATGATAAAGTTACATGACACTTGAATAAAGTTTACTTACTTACTTGCATTCCATAATCTAGCGGAGGGCGTGTGTTTTTCTTTGTGTATTCGAACACCTATAAGTTTTGAAAAACAGGTCTGGGCTAAAATTGAGCTGCATTGTGGACTTGAAATAAGATAATTTAATTATATGTGATAGGTCAAATGTTCTTTACCAAAGACGTTGAGCGAGGGAAGTAATGTGATACTAGTGTAAATGTGACTCACTCAAATTGTTTCAATCTTGTTCCGATCTTGTAACTTACGGCCCCGAATATCTATAAGTAACGTTTTTAACTAGCTTGTTTATATGATAATTTTTAATCAGTTAGTCATTGCTATGAAACTTGTTAACTTGGCAGCGGGCATCTCATGCAGAGTTTAATGTAATAGTGACATAACCTAGAAGAACCAATTAGCAGAACACAGAACAACAAATAGCTATAGAAAAAAGATTAAGGAACGGAGCAAGAGTCAGAGTAAAGGCGAAATAGAGGCAGAGTACAAAATGATTGAAATAGAAGAAGAATATTAAGCGTGGAGCCGGCAAAAGAATGAGATGGATAGGGTGAACTAGGCCTGAAGATAATTGTATGATAAATAATGTGCCATTAGAAATCACTAATAAAACGATCTTCCTAAATTAGTTACGAAACTCACAGAAATTGGCTGGGCTGGAAATTCTTCGCAGTTTAAAACAACTAGGTCGAGAAAAAGGTCGTTCTTTCGATACTTCGGCTAATATTACTTCAGCTAGTGTCGTGCCGTAGAGTCATTTCTGACCACCTACAGGCTTTCAAGATGGGCCCATGATGGGCTCGCTTTGATCCCGCGAAAGAAGAGAATTGCTAAGTTCGTGATTTTGGGGCAATGTCCGCGATGTAGTTGGAAAAAGTGGCGGAAGACAGTCAAAACAAAAAAAACATAAACGACCCTATATATTGTGCTGCAAGAGTTGACTTTTTTTCTCACCGGGCTCTCAAAATAAACAGGTCATTTTCGACTTTTATTAGACGAAGTATTTTTGCTATTTAAGAAATCCTTTATTAGCCAACTGGTGCGGTTAAGATGTCAATAAATTTACCTCGTTCATTTTACGTGCTATGTACCCCGACTTCGCTTAGTTCCACAAAAACGTAAAGAAGAACTCGGCCAATATCCAGCCGTCTCGACTTTCCGTTTGGTCGATAACACATACTTTTTGATGGGGTCATGGTTTTTTAGTAATGTAGGCTTAAACTGCAAAACGAAAACCTTTGCCCAAAAAGCTTAGTCAGGCCGCAAAACACATCGTTCGTTATGCTTTGTTGTACAAGCGTCCACAACGCGTCCTTATAGGGTTCCTTAAAACGAACACCTATCTAAATGATGTATTTGGGCACCCAGCAAGGCGTTCAGGTGGAGGTATTTGTTCTGTGGTTAAACCCAACTTTTTCTACAACACGAAGACCCAATCGATAAGGGAGTTTTTACACAGGGATAACCTCTTAACTTCCTTTTCTAGAAGTATTTTCTTTTTAGTTTTATTTGTATATAATAGTTATCATCTGCTTCTGGAATAAATAAAGTATGTATGTATGTATGTATGTATGTCTCTTTCAACATCACTTCGCTTACGCGAAGGTCTCCGTTTTTTGGTTTGATCCCAGCTTTTTTTGCAGACAAGGACCCTATCAATGACGTGTATTTCAGCATCTCACTAAATGTAGCGCGCGGTATTTTCGTTGTGGGTCTTAGGTAATCGTTCTAAGGTTGGTGTTCGGTCTTCAGTTCATAGATACTCTCAGTGCCACTGCTGTCGAGATTATAACCGACCAGATAAAGTTAACAAGCACTCATACTTGAAGGGTGAATCTGCCCCACATAAAACCAATTATTTCACATGATATCGAATCGCAAAACTATGACAAACTGATTGGGTTTATTCGATAAAGTATATCAGAATATACTAGGCTATTTAACATGGTTGATCTACGAGAAAAGACAACGTACTAGATACGATCACACATGTGGTCATCAGTGGCAGATACTTTATGATTCCAATCAGCAAAGAAACATTTTCAGAGGAGATTTGGAAGCATATTTCGGTCACCTACTTCAATTTTTAAGATCTCGATAATAATCAGGTTTTTGTTCTACCCAAAAATATTTCAAAGGCTCAACTGGTCACAGAGGGAATTGCAGTCGTGTCGCCTGGGAGTCATTTTGCTAAAATTTTAGGTGGTTTCGCTAACGCTTCTGATCAGCTGACTGACTTATCAAAGGTTCTTTCGCTAACTTCGTAGGTAATTTCGATAATGTCTCTTTCTAGTTTAATTTTCTTTGAAATAGCGACAACTGAATTGTTGTAACGTAAACATATGTGTAAGATGGACCAAAACTGGACTGGGATCGACCTGCTGAAGCCGTCTCAAATCGACCCTGTTGATGTTTCGCATCGACTTTCTAGATTATCAAATCGTATTTAGTTTTTCATGAATGGACTTGTATCAAATAGACTTTCAGGTTTGTTTGGAAACCACCTAACTTCGATACGACTTTGTGTTTGATTAAAACTCGATCAAGTTCTGCCTAGATTATCACGATCTTAGCAATTATACAATAAAACCGCTCCAACCGAAATCAAGGTGATTTACCAAGCCGGCCTGCACACCGGCGATGCAGATCTTTCAAATAGTACCAATTGAGAATTTTCATGGCCACCAATACCTGCCAAACTATCACGGTGAGGGTGTAATCAATATTCCAACAGAACTTGATGCTTTTCTTTTAACACTCTCGTGACTTGCAATCGTGCTGCGGATGAGGAGGAAGAAATTTATTTACTTATCTATTTGAGGATTTGCACCAAATACAGGAGCAGAAACAATAGGACATGGGTCCCCTACGAGGTTTAAGCTCCAACAATCCCACCCATCCCACCCCCAGGGGAGGACCTCCATCACAATCTCGTGCGTGGGAAATTGACGTCTCCTACCCCTAACCCTGCAGGAGACGGGACCTCCATTTATTCGTCCCTATCCGAGAAGACTAGAATATCTAATGCCCGATGACGAATGTTCCGAGACATGAGAATAATGCTATTGAGATATAATTGAGACAATTATGAAATCGGTATTCCGCCATGTGAATGAGTCCTCTTATTCAGGCTCATTAAAGAGCTTTATATACTTTGATTTTTCAAATATTTTATCATAATTGTATCCTTTTTTAACATGAGAGAGTGCTTAAAGGTTCAATAATAAGTATTTCTACTTGAAACGTACGATGCTTTATTTTTTAAACAATTTCGCCTCATTATATGTTAGGGTGGTCGTTTCCAAATATCCAAGATGGCAGAAGCAACACGACGGATCCACCATGGCGTGCGGATATTAATTAAGATATCTTGTTTTTTTTTAGCGATGGCATCTAACTGAACTGTTCACTGTGAACCTGTTATTATTTTCTTCTTCCATTTGGTGAGAATGTTGCGAGAAAAGACATGAAACAAAAATATTTCAGAATTTTACGCTTACGCTTGAGTACATTTTAGCGTTGCTATGGAAGAAAAAATCGTTGTGACTTAAGTTTAAAACTCATCTGAAAGAGACCTGTATCCTTTTTATACATAAAACACCCTTAAAGAACGGTTCACGCGCTTCAAAAGAATAGTGTTAGCCAGTTATCGTTTGTTTTCTGTTAATATCTGTAGAGAGCAGTGACGTCACTTGATAACCTATTCAGGTACCCATTGGACACTGCTATCATACATAGTATCAAACTATAGTAATTGTAGTTTTCAAAAATGTATGATAGCATTTCTCCCCCCGAGTGGTACTGAAAGGCCATTTTTGGGGCCCTGTCCTGTGGACTAAATACCGATGTTGAGGCCGAAATAGATTTAATTTTAGATGGAACGCCACATCCTTCAACAATCGGACTAGATCACCTGTTTAAGGCATCACTGTTTCTTCGGCGTTGGATAAGGAAGAGGGTCACAAAGATTGCATGCATTCTAGAAGAGTTATCCAGCCATACTAAAGGAAAAACGCGCGAGCCTTATCGCAGGATTAGTAAGGCATTCTTGAGAACAATTTTCTAGCTAACCCTCGTTAAAATTATCATTTCGAGGAAGTTCTCCAAATATGTTGCAAAGCGCCGGTCTAAACAAACTGCCAAAATGGCACGCCACGTTGTTCCCGATTTTGTTTAAAGTTGTGGTCTACTTACATAGACTCGATGTGGCAGCCTTCTTAATTACAGAGGCTGTGCAAAGGAACGCAAATAAGCAGTTGCCGCAAAGAATAATTTCTTACTAACCAAGCGCGAGGGCCCTCCTGAGGACTGTTGGCCTGAAATCGTGGTGGTAGTACGGAGCAAGCGCAGCGAAGTCCGTAGAAAAACGACCGAGAACCAACGTTTGACCAATATATGAGGGGAGGCGATGTTGAAGCTTTGAATTGATCCACGCATCACTTTTTTCTTCTAGCATAATACTTTCAGTATCCCTCCGTCAAACGATGTCATCTGTTTGATAATCACCGAGAAAAACCATGCCATAGTGTCTTCTTTCACTCACGACTGAGTCTAATGATTTTCCGTTAAAAATAGTTACCATAGGGATTTTCAACGGGGTAGGGGCGAGTCCTCCCACAGTTGTATCTCCGCTTGTTAGTGAACACTCTTCCAAGGTAACACATTCTATATCATCTAGTGAAGAAGTTTATTAAAAGTGATTCTCGTGGCCGAAAAACCGCGAGAAAGGAACAATAAAATGTGTTTTTGGGATTAAAATTATTTCAACCTTGCGTGACAAACGCATGAGTATGTTAAATCTATATTAGTGTCAGAATGTTTCCCGTCTTAAACGTGTTCGGCAAAGAAAATCAGACGCCCTCCGCTAGTGCACGGAATGTGTTATTTTAAACAACTTCGCCATGGGAAATAGACGAGAACTTGAAACGAGAGCAGGGATAAAAACCAACCTGCCGTTATTAGCTCTGCAAGCTTAGCTTACTGTATTGATTTCCTGATCGAGCACGGTGTTAACTTCAAAACTGTGCTTGTAATTCCGGATTTAACCACGGGCTGCCTAACTAGATTACGTCGTGACGTGGATGATGATGTTGCGATTTTAACAAAGTTCAGCCTAGTTTTTCCGTGCGGATATGAAAAGCCCCAAAGTAATTTTTACATTGCGGAAAATGATAATTGAAAATTTGATACAAAATGCGATATTTGGATTTTGAGATATTGGTGGTTTTTAATAGCGCTCCGTGAGCTCAAAATGAATTGAAATGAGCTAACCGAGAAATTAAAAGACATGACAAGTCTTAGTTACCTAAGTGGCATTCTTGACAAACACATTGGGACGGATGCCGATGTAAAAGTGAGATTTGGCAGAGTGAGAGCAGCCTTCCTCCAAATGGAGAACATTTGAGCGTAGACTAACCTGAAGATCATCATCGAAATCAGGACCTCTAACAGCATAGTTAAACCATTCTTGTTGTAGATTGCGTTGAAATCTGTAAGAAAACAGTAAAATCCAGAGTAAACGCAATGTTTTCAGCGACATCTGGCCAAAGAATAAAAACCCTAAAAACGCGCTAGTTTTGTACCTTTAGCAAATTTAGCTGTTTTCCATCGAAAAACGCTGCAAAGAAGCCAAAACGCAAAGTTTCCATTACATTAATGTAGAATCTACAACAAAACACCGACGTCAGGCGGTAACACAAAGTTTTCGACGTAATTCAGCCGAAAGTGTGCAAAAATTGCCTCATTTTGGTCATAACGCTCTAATACGGCTCAAAAACACGGTTTTGCAAAAAGTATGCACAAACTAGGACAACCGCACATTTTTTATTACATTACGTTGATATCTGTAAGAAAACGCGAAATCCAGGTGAAATGCAATGTGGTCAGCGAAATTTGGCCAAAAAGTAAAAAGCGCTACGGTTGCCCTTAAAGCAAGCTCAAATCGGGCCCAAAAACACGGTTTTGCAAAAGGTGTCTTGAAACAGGTGAAAACGCATTTTTTTTTCAAAAGATAGATTTAGCAGAGCTCCAGTATCCGTATTTCTAGCCCTTCACTTTATTAAAAAATTCCCAGCACTGGCTGTCGAAGAGGTTATATAAGGGACTAAGGAACCAGTCTGTGTTGGAGAGGAGACGGGGGAAGGACTACTCCAACAAATTTCTCCAACGTGTCACCCTCTGCTGATAAGCGTAGAAAATTTAAAAGAAGTCACTTTCAACTCAGGGTAAACCTGTTATTTCTTTCTTGTCTTTCGACAATTTGCGTTTCGTTATGCATGGCGTCCTTTTGAGGGTTGTCTGTTATCTAATTTGTTGTATTTCTAAGTATAGCCCGCTGGACTGTTGTGTGGGAGGTCGAGGGTTCGAGCCCCGGCCGGACCAACACTCAAGGTCTTAAAATAATTGAGAAGAATTTGCTACCGATCTATAACATCGAGAAATGGTTAGATATTCTAGTCTTCTCGGATAGGGACAAATAGACGGAGGTCCCGTCTCCTGCAGGGTTGGGGTAGGAGACGTTAATTTCCCACACACGAGATTACTGTGTGGTGGATGTCCTCCCCTGGCGTGGGATGGGTGGGAAGATAGCAGGTCTACATCAGCAAATAGCTGCCATAATTCAACCTGCTGAAACAAATAAGGGAGATGAGAGATGAGATGACATGAGATGAATTCGGTAACCTCTGTTGTAACTGCATATAATGTCAGTGTCTCATACATGATCTTGGCAACTCTGGCTACTGAAGTACGAAATTTAGCTTCAACCTGTTTTTTCTCGCTGCGAACGTTTGATTTAAACGGAGCCAAGCTAGAACAAGATTATTTTATCAAACTTGATGATTAAGAGAGACTTAGGATTCAATATTTAAGACGTTTATAGAAACCTAGAAAAAAAACTGGATCTCATTTGTACATGTAAATTACTGAAATTAATTACAAACATCAATCAAGTTTTCTAGTTAATTTTAAAGTTGATTTGATGTTGTTAACCCCTTAAAGGGGTTGTAAATAGTATCATAAATAGTAAATAGTAAATAGTATCATCATTGTAAATAGTATCATATCTCAGCCTGTGGGTGAATTTCCTGGAAGGGGAAATTGAAGCAACATTCTAACATGAAAGACAACAATACACTTTATTGATCTGAAAAAATATTCATTTGACCATCACCAGTTCACAAAATGTTAACATGAAAGGTTTTTAAAAGACCTGGATATTTGTTGAAATTAGATAACTCGTACAACAACTCCGGTTATATATTAAATGCACAGCTATGTTTTCCATTTTGTATCTGTAGTTGCGATATTTAGACAGGCTAGCCCAGTTCAGCTTTGAAGCTGGTTTAAATGGGGACCTGTATATAATATGGGGCGCAAAATGTATTTTTATTATTCAGAGTGGTTATTTGTATATAACCAAAACAAGTATGGTTATATGTAAATAACCACATTGCAGTTTGGTTATTTATAAATAACCAAAACGAAACATTCGTTATTTAACAAATAAACGAAACATGAATGTGGTTATTTGCTAAAGAACCAAAATTACAAAGTGGTTATTTGCTTGAGACGTAACTGTTGCTGAGAATTCCTAAGTGCACTGCACACTGCAGCAGAAATTCTTGTGACCATGTCATCGTTGGAAGCCATGTTGAGAGAGATCGACGCATGCAATGCACTGTAGGAAATGAACAGGAAAACAGGCCACGTGGTTGTTTCGTGTCCATACCAAATTAGGTAAATAACTAGTTTTGCACTAAATAACCAATTTTCAATTTTGGTTAGTTAGCAAATAACCAATTCTCAGTTTTGGTTATTTAGCAAATAACCATTTTTCAGGTTTGGTTATTTACAAATAACCAATTTTCAGTTTTGGTTATTTAGCAAATAACGACTTTGCAATTTTGGTTATTTACCAAATAACCACATTCATGTTTTGGTCATTTGCTAAATAACCAATGTCTCGTTTTGGTTATTTATAAATAACCAAACTGCAATGTGGTTATTTACATCTAACCATAGTTGTTTTGGTTATATATAGATAACCACTCTAAATAATAAAAATACATTTGGCGCCTCATAAGTAACCATCCCACCCAAACGGAGGACATCCACCACACAATAATCTCGTGCGTGGGAAATTAACGTCTCCTACCTCTCGCGCCATGATTATCCTCTCGCGCCAGAGAGAGTGATGGTCAACAAAGTAGAGAAACTCATTCCTAATTTGAATAAGAAGAATTATGTCGCCCATTTTGAGAGTCTAAAACAATATGAAAGTTTGGGTTTGAAAGTAACCAAAATTCATAGAGGAATAACATTTCAAGAAAGCGATTACAATTGGATGAAGAAGTACATCATGTTCAACACGCACATGAGAGCTCAAGGAAGAATGAGTTTGAGAAAGATTTTTACACACTCATGAATAACGCTGTATTTGGAAAAACCATGGAAAATCTTCGCAATAGAATCGATCTGAGTTTGGTGAATTCAGAAGAGAGAGCAAGAAAGCTCGCGGCAAAACCCAACTTCAAAAATTGTACTATCTTTTCTGAGAATTTGGTTGCCATCAACATGAAGAAGACGGAGATAGTTTACAACAAACCCGTTTATCTCGGGTTGAGTATTTTAGACCTCAGTAAAACTTTGATGTATGATTTTCATTACAATTACATCAAGGAAAGGTATGGTGAATAGGCAAAGTTACTTTTTACCGACACAGACAGTCTCTGTTATGAAGTTGAGACAAAATTTCTACAGAGACACTTGCTCCTGATGTTGAAGCAATGTTTGATACAAGCAACTCCAAGACAGCTCATCCCTCGGGAATACCGATTGGAAAAAATGAGAAAGTTCTTGAGATGTTCAAGTTTGAGACTGGCGATAAAATCATCATCGAGTTTGTCGGTTTGAGGTCGAAACTTTACAGTCATTAGTTGCTTGAAGGTAATGATGCGAAAAAGTGCAAAGGGGTAAAAAAGAATGTTGTGAAAAATACAATCTCTCACGATGATTACAAGAAACGCCTCTCGACAAAAACCGAACAACATAGAAAGATGCGTGTTATACGAAGTCACAAACATGAAATATTAACTGAAGAGATTAATAAAGTTGCTCTGTCTGCAAATGATGACAAACGAATAATCAGAGATGATGGAATTCATACATACGCATATGGTCATTACTCGATAAACTGACTTTGTCAGTGAGTTTGAGTTTGAGTTTCAACTCATGAGTCGTGAGTTAAAACTGGCTCATTTTCGATAAGTTATAATGATTTCACATTGGTTTAAAGTAAATGAAAAAAGTCGTGAATAAACTCACAAACGCGCGTGAGCGTGAGTAAAGTGATTTATCGTCAAATTAATATGAATTCGCGATCAGTTAACGAAAATGAGCCAGAACCGGTGTTTTTACACTACTTTATAGTATTAAGAGCGCGTCCACGAGAGCAGCCGGTAGTCGTGCTACATGTCATTTTTCCCAATTCCACGAGACTTTGGCATTTTAAAGGGTCTACCCCAAAACTCAGACAGACAAAGTGGACAAAATGACTTAAGTTATAGTATCAAAAACTGTGATTTTTCTGTCTATGCAGACGACCATCAAATATGCACCTCTCATCAGCTCATTCAAAACGTTGCTACTCTGTTAAACAACGAGGCTAAGATTATATCCGACTGGTACAAAAAGAATCTCCTGCTGGCAAACAAAGGCAAATTCCAGGCAATGTGTCTAGCGTCAAAAGCAAAGAATACACAAGAGGCGCAGATTTGTTATTGACAACGAAGAAATTGAAGACACAAGCTCATTATCACTATTAGGAGTCCTTATAGATAATAAACTTAGTTTTGGTGCACACATTCAACAAGTCTGTAAGAAAGCAAACCTGTAAAATTGGTGTCCTCTTGAGGATGAAGGACCCAGTTGCCCAAAAAGTCGAAGTTACATCGTTTAATGCGGTAATTATCCCGAAGCTAAACTATTGCTCACTTGTTTGGCTATCCCATAGAGCATCTGATCAGTGAAAATTGGAGAGGATACGGGAAAGAGGACTGAGAGCGGTGTTCAAGGACAGTGCATCAACATACGAACATCTGCTAAAGTAGCCAGGATTACCTACAATACGTAATAGAAGACTGCAAGACCTGATGGTGTTATTGTTCAACGTACAAAGTACATCTCTGATTTATTCCAAACAATGGCAGCTAATTACAATTTACATAAATTAGCGAGAAATGTACGGACACAATGTAACTTCGACAGTTTTAAGAGACGAATTAAGAAAATGGACCTTGAAGGTTTTCTGCTTGAGAAATGTCCAACTGGCTGTTTTCTGTGTCATCCTTAAACTATAATCACTCATTACTTACAATTCTTCATTCACTGGCCATTCCTAGACCATATTCCTACAATTTTTAACACTGTGCATATACACTTAACTCTATATTTCTTCGACTTATAGTATGTACATATTAGTTTTATTTTGTTATTTATGTTTCGGAATCCCCCAATTAGCAACACCCTGCTAAAGTTACTCGACACTTGAATAAAGTTTACTTACTCACTTACTTACATTCCGTAAGCTAGCGTAGGGCGTCTGTTTTTCTTTCCGTATTCGAACACCTTTAAATTTTACTTGAAAGAGGACAATATAATTATACCATTAGGCTAAGGGTTCCTTGCCAAGGACATTGAAGACAGGAAGCAATCTGATACTAGTGTCACTCACTCAAACTGTTTCAATCTTGTTCCGATCTTGTAATTTTACGGCCACGAATATCCATGAATAACGTTTTTAACTAACTTGTTTATATGATAATTTTTCTTATCAGTTAGTCATTGCTGTAAAACTTGTTAACTTCGCAACGGGGATCTCATGCAGAGTTCAAAGTAATAGTGACTTTACCTAAAAGAACCAATTAGCAGAACACAAAATAACAAATAGCTATAGAGAAAAGATTAAAGAGACGATCAAGAGTCAGAGTAAAGGCGAAACAGAGGCAAAGTACAAAATGATTGAAATAGGAGATGAATACCAAGTATGGAGCTAGTAACAGAATGAAATAGATAGGGTGGACTAGACCTGAGGTTATCCTCAGGTCTAGTCCACCCTATCTATTTCATTCTGTTACCAGCTCCACCATTTCCATCGACCATCGTCCATCGTTTATGATACATTTATATGTATGATAAACGATGTGCCATTTGAAATCAGATAGAAACAAACAATCTTAGCTGATACTTCTTCCCGATTCGAGAGCTTTAGTTGAGAAACTCACGGAAACTGGTTTGGCTGGAAACTGTTCGCAAATTAAAACAACTAAGTCGAGAAAACGGTAATTCTTTTGATACTTCGGCTAATATTACTTCAGCTAATGTCGTGCCGTAAAGTCATTTCTGAACACCGAAAGACTGTCAACAATTAGTCCATGGGCCAGAGAGGTTCTCGGTATCATTCTGGGGGACAGCATGTGAGTGTTAGCTGATTAAAGGTTATGTATTTGAAAGACTTTACAAATTCACTTGACAGCCATCGTGGAAGGGTAGTTTTCCCAATTTTTGCGTACTAGTTTTTTTCGAAATATTAGTCCTCAACATAGAAACGAAGCCGACGATAAAACGATTATTTCCAATGCCTTCTTTGTTTATTATAGCAATTAAATCAGTACGTGTGACATTTAACAGCATTTCAAAACCATTTTTTGCTAAAAGCCAAGCCTTTTTTTCATTTGATTTGAAAGAAAACTTAAGCGATACCATGAAGTCAAACTTGCAAGGCATCATGGGTAAGTTCCAAGATGGCGTACCGTCTCAAAGTTCTTCGATTCTTAACCCTGCCGTTTTATGACGCTTTAAAAGATACATAGTTAATAAACAAAGAACACAGAGATACAGACTTAAAGCAGGAATTTTCAATTCTCATCAGCGGAGACATTTGTAAACAAACAAGTAGCTGTTGAATATATCAAGATCCCAACGAAACTTGATTGCTATGAACAGGCCAAACTAAACGGCTTCATTGTGAAGTTTGTATCGTGGAAATTGTTACTATTCGTCATTAGAAATCATAGGCTATTTTTTGATTTTGCGGAGAGTGCTAGGGAAGAAAAATTTCACCAATGAGCTATGAAATGAAATAACCTTTAAACAATGAAGCGAAAATTGGAGAAAATTGCTCAAACAACGGAAAATGCAGAGATTCACGGGTGTAGTTTGGGAAGTAGAGAGCAAAGGCCTCGTCGGGAAGAGCCTAGCGCGAGTAAAACTTATATGAAAAAAGATGCTCTTTTGTGATAAGGGAATTAGATTTAAGAAAGGACCAAAAACGTGCAATACTTTCACTGAATGCGTCGACTTGCGCACCCATAACACGATTAGAAAGGCTTCTATAGCTACGGATGATAGCAAAAATATGTGGCTTTGTCTCTCGTGATTTGCCAGTTGCTGATGCTTGGTACCGCGGACAGAGGAGTGTATTTTTGAAAAAACAACATGGAGAAGGCGTCTAACTCAGGAGAGACATCGCTACTACATTTCGTAAGGCGTTGTAACACACGCTATCATATCACTGGCGGTGCTCGTTGGCAATATGAAGCAAATCCTGTGTCCTGATTGGCTACCATAGCGGACAAAATGGGCCCATGATGGGTCACTTTGATCCCGCGCAACAAGAGAATTTCTAAGTGCGTGATTTGTGGGCAATGTCGGCGATGTAGTTGCAAAAAGTGGCGGAAGACAGTCAAAACAAAGACAACAGAAACGACTCTTTATATTGTGTTGCAACAGCTGGCTTTTTTCCCACGAAATCTTTTATCAGCCAGCTACTGCGGTCAAGATGGCTGGATATTTACCTCCTTCATTTTATCGTGTTATGTACCCCGACTTCGCTTAGTTCCACAAAAACGCAAAAAATAACTCGGCCAATATCCAGCCATCTTAATTTTCCGCTTGGTCGATAACTCATATTTTTTGATGGGGTCTTGGTTTGGTAGTAAGAAAAAGAAAACCTTTGCCAAAACGCATAGTGAGGCCGCAAAACACATGATATCGTTCGTTATGCTTTGTTGTATAAACGTCCACACCTTGTCCTTAAAGGGTTCCTCGCGACGAACATCTATCTACATGATACATTTGGGCGCCCGGCAAAGCGTTCAGGTGAAGGTATTTGTTCTGTAGTTTAACCCAACTTTTTCTACTAAACGAACATCCAATCGATAAGGTCTATTTCAACGTAACTCAAAGCGTAGAGGGCGACATCATGTATTTCGTGGCTTGGGAAAGCATTTACGCAAACGTCTTTGTTTTGTGGTTTGATCTCAGCTTTATCTGCAGACAAGGACAGTAACGTGTATTTCAACATTTTGCAAAATGTAGCGCGCGATATTTCCGTTGTGGGTGTTTGCTCATCGGTCTCCGGTTAGTGTTCGGTCTTCAGTTCACAGATACTCTCAGTGTCACTGCTGTCGAGATTATAAGTAAACTAGCGCTCGTACGTGGGCGGTGAATCTACCCCGGATAAAACCAATTATTTCACATGATATCGAATCACAAGGCTATAACAAACTGCTTGTGTTTATTCGATCAAGTATATGAGAAAATATTAGGCTAGTTAGCGGATAGTCGATCTATGAGAAAAGACAGCTTACTAGATACGATCACGCATGCGGTCATCAGTGGCAGATACTTTATGATTCGAGTCAGCAAAGAAATTTAGAAACAGATTTCGGTGACCTATTGCAATTTGAAGATCTCCTGGATAATAATCAGGTTTTTTATTCTACCCAAAAATCTTTCAAATGCTCAACAGGCCACAGAGGAAATTGCAGTCCTGCTGCCTGGAAGTCGCTTTGCTAAAGTTTTAGACGATTTTGCTAACGTTTTAGGTCAGTTGACGACTTATCAAAGGCGCTTTCGCCAACTTCATAGGTAATTTCACCAACGTCTCTTTCTAGTTTTATTCTCTTTGAAATAGCGGCAATGCAATTGTAGTAACGTATACATATGTGTAAAATCGACCAAAAATGGACTGAGAATGAATTCAGTTTGTCATGAATCGACTTGCATCAAATCGATTTTCAGTTTGTATTGAAACCACCTGACTTCGCTGCGACTTTACGGTTGATGAAAACTCGATCAAGTTCTGCCTAGATTATCGTGACCTTAGCAATTAGACAACTAGACTGCTTCATCCGAAATCAAGCTGATTTACCAAGGCGGCCTGCACACCCGTCATGCAGATCTTTCAAATACTACTGATTGAGAATTTTCATGGTCACCAAAACCTGCCAAACTTTGCGAGGGTGTAGTCAATATTTCAACAAAACTTGATGCTTTTCTTTTAACAGTCTCGCGACTGGCAATCGTGCCGCGGAGGAGGAGGAAGAAATGCCCGATGACGAATGTTCCGAGGCATGAGGATATAGCTATTGAGATACAGTTGAGACAATTATGAAATCATTTGTCGTCCGTGTGGATCGGGTCCTCATCTTTAGGTTAATTGAGAGCGACATTGTGAATTGAACGAGTAAAAATCGAAAAAAGTGGCACATGGTCGAAAAATTGAAAACCTTCGTATTTTTCCCAGAGACAACTTACAGTGAACGTAAACGTGGTATGGCTTTTTTCCCCAGAATTATCTCTTTATCCTTTAAATTTCACGGAAACTGAAACGAGCGTTCGTTGCCGTAAATTGGCGGAAATCAGTGCCCCGAGTACAGGCTAATGAACTTTGCTCATGCAAAGCGCAAAAGAAAGCAAGCTGGTATCAGTTTTATAAATTTGTATAGAAAGGATTTAGGTATGGTTTAAGTCTAAAACGGGACCATTGATTTAATTTGGAGCTCACTGAACGCTTTTGAAAATCACCAATATTTCAAAATCCAAATATCGCATTTCGTAGCAGTTTTTCAATTATCATTTTCCCCATGCGAAGTAACTCAGAAGCGGTGCAGGTTAAGTTCCTAATGAGCAAAAATAGCGTTGTTTTCGAGGATATAAAAACTAGTTTGGGGCTTTTAATTTCTATTTGGCAAGGCTGAACTTTGTGGAAATCGCTGTTGATACACGGCGTCCTTTTAAGGAGTTTTCTGTTATCTAACTCGGTGACCTCTGCTGTAACTGCATATAATGTCAGTGTCTGATACATGATCTTGGCAACTCTGGCTCCTGAAATACGATATTCTTCTTGCACCTGTTTTTTTTTTTTCGCTGCGAAAGTTCGATTTAAACGAAGACTAGATTATTTTTTCAAAGTTGATGATTAGGAGAGACTGATGAAACCTAGAAAAAATCACTGGATCTCATTTCTACATGTAAATTACAGAAATTAATCACAAACATTAATGAAATTTTCACGCTAATTCTAAAGTTGAGTTGATGTTGTTATTGGCCTTAAAATGGTTGTAAATGGTATCTCGTGTCAGCCAATAGATGAATTTCCTGGAAGGTCAAATTGAAGCAACATTCTAACATGAAACACACCAATTGATCTGAAAAAAAATATTCATTTAACCATCTACTAAGACTTTCACTGGTTCACTAAGACAAAATGTTAACTTTTTTTGAAAAGGCTTGGATATTTGTTGGATAACTCGTGCAACAACTCAGGTTATACATTAATGAAATAATTTGGAGATATCAACAAAGTTGAAATGGTAAATTGGCCACCGTAATGATTACAAAAGCTGACGTTTCGAGCGTTAGCCCTTATACATTATCATACATTAATATCATACATTAATGCACAGCTCTCTTTTCCATTTCTCCACTTATCCTGTGACGAGTTGACAAATCTTTGTGACATATATTTCAAACCAACCATTTTCTTCGTGTAAGCCCCAAAACATGAAGGGGAGACGGCACTTCTAATTGTGTAGGGATCCTTGCTTTTCCAGACTCCCAACCTTTAAAAATCACACAGTTTGTGACCAATTGCTTAAATGTATATCAATGTTTAGTCTGGATATCAGCATTTGTAAGAACACCATGCACTATTGAGAGCCTGAGCCTGAGTATTTAATGCCATCCAAATAACATTACAAGTTACAATATCGGTACCTGAGCTAACAAAGCCAACTGGGAGCTGGTCATTGTGTTGGTTCGTATTTCATGGAACTGCAGCACACATATATAATTTTCATATATTCAAAATTCGTCGATTTATATCACTTCGACGGGTTTAATACGAAGCAAAATAATTACCAGCTCCACCTACTAGAGAAGCAGAGTTATTACTGTGAGTAACACTTTCACACATTTCATGAAACTGCAGTATACATACACATGTATATGATTTTCGTATATTCAAACTTCAGGAATAAAGTTATCGAAACATTGTATTTTTACGAGAAAAACATCTGTGAGGCTATAATTGCAATTACCTTTCGATGTAAGCAAACCATATTGAAACATAAGATATGAATAAATTTCATCTGATTATCTCACCAAGTTTAAATGCAGAATACAAGTTCGAATAAACTTGCTTTTGAATGCGAAAAACCTGACAGTGTGTTTCCAGCACTATCATTCTAATCGTTACAAATAATAATAATAATGATAATAATAATAATACGGTATTTATGTAGCGCTATTTCTATCACTATTCAATAGCGCCGTACAGTAGTGTTATAGATCACACCGATAAAATTTATAGAACGTAAAAAATCTCTGAAACTATGAGTAAAAGAAACTAACTAATAAGGTGATCTGTAGTAATGAGGGTAAAAACTGCAACTTATAATGAAATTAACTAATTTACTAGCTAACTGACCAGCTGATTAACTAATTAACTAATGTACTAACCAACTATCTAGCGACCCAGCTAACTACTAAAATAACTAGTTAACTCACTGAGCAGTAGTCTAATTCTAAAGTCAATCTCAAAAAACTTCAGCAGTACGAATTATGACAAGATTTAAATGGCTCACTTCCATATCTCTGACAACCTCCACCAAGGCTACCAGCAGTAGGTTTTCCCCTTGTAAGTGTTTCATAACACCAGATATTCATCACATCATTATTTCATACATGTAATTGATGGCATAGGTAGATTTTAGTTATTATGACATCAATTATTTCCCCACTTTAAAACACAGTCATATGGATGAGAAAGATAGCAAATAAGTCAAACTTTATCATACTCCAGTCAAAGTGCTCTTCTTTAGTGTAATAGAAAAAATCCGAGCTCCAGATGGGACATGAAAGTGCTCTTCTGTAGTATAAAATTCCAAACTCACTGAAATAAAGTTGACTTTGTAATGCAGGTTTTAAAAATAGAAATGTGTCATGCTTCTTTACCAGGACGAAGCAGCAATGCCATTTCTAAATTTTCAAACAGGAAATGCCAAGAAACTTAAAGATGGAATTTAATTACAATATAGCTGCTAAAATATGGCATGTCTTTCTAATGAGACGTTAATCACTGGCTGGCACACAGATATATAAGGGTTTTGCTAAAAGCAGGCCCGCCGCCCGCCCACACGGCTGTTTCAAAACGCCCGCCAATGGATATTTAGTTCGCGCATGTCAGATTGACATTTTAAATTGGAAACTGCTGAAAATATCCCCTTAATGGCTCACCAAGAAAGAGCCCACTGATAACTAAGTCACAAAAAGTATATGCCCAAAGCCTAAGGATATAGCTAACTTATGCGCACTCATTGTCTTTTGCTTCTCTGGTTAATGTTCGCCTTGGAAAGACGGCATCTGTGGGATAGTCAATTATGCGACGGCTTCGAGGCACTTTGCTTTGACCCGTGATGATTTATCACCTCTTCGAGGTGTTCTTATTTTCAGGCAAGATTCTGATTGATTCGAATTTTTCCTTAAATAAAGAAACAACACTGGCTGTACATCTCTCCTTTGCTGTACGTTTCTGTACCAAGACGTTTTAATCCGAATTGGTTTGAGCGGTGTAATCTGTCATTACCGTTCACCACCGAAGTAGTAAATATGGCGTCCATTTCCTCTTTGACCTCGAACTAATTCCCCTGAACTGCGCGGTTTTAACTTCTTAAAACAATCGTGCTTATCCATGGGCTAAACAAAGAATACACGATGTATGACAAACTGGTAAAATATCCACGGCCTTCTATTACGTGCACGAAAGTCGCACTATGTGCGTGTGATTTCCTTCCCAAAACGTCTACGTGATCGATCTGTCACGGGAAGCTACAGGAAACAGTGAAAGCACGGTCAAGACGTTTCTTTCGGTGGAAATTCCGATCACGATCAGGGACAATAAACCTTTTAATTACATGTTAATATTTGTTCATTGATCTGGTAGGTAAATCGCTCCTCTTGGCATGATTCACATGGTTTATTGCGAGTATTCCTTGCCCCTTCAAATGGAACGAATACACGCAATAACACAAGAAATGCAAATATAAATAGATAAATAGACACCTCTTCCTGAAACAAGGTACAAACCCAAAGGGTGTACCCTTCTGAAACAGTAAAAGGTCATGAAAAGTAATTTTGAAACATTTCTTGAGTCAATTTAGTACTCCCTTTGATTACACATTTAGATGGCTACCTTCGGTCTCTCTGAACATCGAAAAATATTAGAAAAATATGCCGAATTTGTGGAGAGTGATTGAAGAAGGAGAAAGATAAGTATGAGAACAGTCTTCTTTGCGCTGTTAAGATGGAGATAATTTTTACAGCCTTCGGTGTCAAAGTTCATAAAGATGATCTTGACACAAGTGTTATAAGCTTGCACTAAGAGGAGGCACACGCCTTGCAATTAATGTGTGGCCCCTCAGAGACGAACTGGAAACTGTAAGATCTGCAACTCCTTTGAAGATCAAGAGAAACCTGGTAGGAAGAAGAAGAGTAAACCTGGTGTAAAGCCCAGAGAGAACTCGACAGCTGGACCTAAGGAACAGGTAGAAATGGTGAAAGGAATGTCTAGTACTCTAAGCTTCCAACAAGAACCAGCCACACTCTCATTATCTGTGGAGGTAAAGAGTCTAGAAAGCTATCGAGGATCAGAACCTGTTTATCCAGAACAGTTGGTTGAAAACATCAAGCACGAGTACACGTGCCCAATTTACAAAGAGGTACTTGATCAGCCAGTCCAGACAAAATGCCCAACTCCACACATATTTTGTACTAGTTGTTTATCATTTTCTTTCGAAACCTGTGGATCCCTTTGCCCGGTGTGCCGAACAAACATTGAAAATCAAAATAAGTTCATTGAGCCAGCCTCTTTTGTTCTTCCCACAATACTTTCAGAGCTAGATTTTCGATGTCCTTCTTGTACACACACAGTAAAATTCCACCAACTACCACAGCATCAAGAATGTTGTATTCCACAGCCTACAACAGCACCCACACACGTTTTAACTCCTTTGCAAAGATCAGCTCCAGTAACATCACCCCCCCCCCCTTGTCCCAGTGAAACCTCTACCTGCAGCAGTGGAAAATGGACCAGCAACAACAATCACCTGTGGAGAATTGACAGTAATCCAACTGCTAACCAGCCCAAAGGAAGTTTATAATCCTTAAAGGAGGAAGTTGGACTGTTCATTATTCGACAGTTTCTATCACAGTCTCAGGATGGGGCAACCATTCTCCTCAAAACAGGTGACCAGGTAAAAAATATTTCTTAAAGTTAAAAATGAAGACATTCATTTTCAAAATAAAAGCTAAGGTAATTCATTTTCAGCCCTTAGAATTGGTTAAAAGGACCAGGGTAAGGAAAACAACTGATGAGGTAAGAAGGAAAACTGCCAGACAAAGATCAAAGGTAGTAGCAGAGACCAGGATAACTTTGGGTGGTGGGGCAGGTGGTACCCAGTTGAAAGATGAAATGCGAGCAATAGGCAGAATGGAGAGGGAAGCACTTCTGAAGGGGGCCTTGGGAAAAGATTTTAAAATCACAATTCCAAGAGGCGACATCCTGGCAGTGAAAGCAGACCTTAGCGAAACCTGGTACAAAGTCAGAAAGCTTAGGAGGTTAAGAAAAGCATGAACAAAAAAATCATACAGACCCTAAACGTTTTCCAAAGGTACATTAAATATCAGTAAGAGTAACTGTTTTGAGTTTGTATCCAAATTTGCCAATTTCCTGAATATCCTCAATCTGCACACAAAATCGTGATGACTATTATGTCTCTACAGACAGTTTGAACAGTGGGGACTATCCTCAGCGAGCGAAATAAGCCAACGAAAGCAAGTTCAGTCCATCACTGACGCTGCCAACGGGGTTTGTGAAATGTTTTCATTTGAGTTAAAAAAAAACCAGGTTGCCATCCAGAGATAAGGGAAGCAGAGTTTGGTTGTATTGCAGACCTGAACCAATTCATACATCTTCATCTGGTTGAGACTGAAAAGTATGACAATAAAGAAAATTTAATGGTTAAAAAAAGTCAATGCAATCACCAGACAAATGATTCAAACTAAAGAAAGTGAACTGTTGCCTATTGCTATTACAGTTGCCTATTGCTATTACTGTTGCCTATTGCTATTACAGTTGTAGACGCTAAAACACTTTAAATCCGTCAGTGACACAAATAAGTTTTGAACACGTACCAATCTTCTTTTATTTCAGGGTGATTTACTAGGATTACACGCTTCCTAAAAGGGAAAAGGAATTTGAAATAAACGATGCAATGGAAAAGGGAAACGCTGAATTAAAAGCGAACCAAACATTAGGAATAGTACTTGCAAAACACGTTTTGCCCCATTAAAACGTAGAACACACTAAGAAACTTGAACTAACTCGACTTACTCAAGGTCGTCACTAAAAACGGCGACCATAACACATGTGAATAAAGGCTGATAGTTTCGAAAGAAACTGTTTGGGGCTGCGTTGGTGGGAGTAACGAAATAATTTGGATATATCAACAAAGTTGAAATGGTAAATTGGCCACCGTAATGATTACAAAAGCTGACGTTTCGAGCGCTAGCCCTTCGTCGGAGCGAATAGAGGAATTGTGGGTTGTGTGTGCTTTTAAAGGCAGAAAATGGAGCTACGTTATTGGTGGGAGCATGGCAACGAGAAAAACATGAGTAAATTAGTGGAATGAAAAGCGTTCGTTGATCCCTGTGGGATTTAGACTGTCGGTTTGAAAGATGAGCTTTTGTTCAAGACTTTTACGGCTTTCCGTGCCACCTAAGTACAAGGAAAGACCGCACTTAGGTGGCACGGAAAGCCGTAATAGTCTTGAACAAAAGCTCATCTTTCAAACCGGCAGTCTAAATCCCACAGGGATCAACGAACGCTTTTCATTCCACTAATTTATTCATGTTTTTCTCGTTGCCATGCTCCCACCAATAACGTAGCTCCATTTTCTGCCTTTAAAAGCACACACAACCAACAATTTCTCTATTCGCTCTGACGAAGGGCTAACGCTCGAAACGTCAGCTTTTGTAATCATTACGGTGGCCAATTTACCATTTCAACTTTGTTGATATATCCATAACACATGTGGCTTAGCTGCGGCGGGCTGGGCCCTAAACTAGCGCGTGAAAACTGCCAGGCGCAACGACTAACTTGAGCTTACATTCCCGCCCCGATAAATGCGCCTCGGGTAAGCATTTAGACAATGTTCCGAGCGTCACTTAATGTCGAGCTAATACTTGCGTCTTACCGTTACTAAAGTTACTTCGATCCAATTTTCAAGTTTCAACTTCCAAAAAAAAAAAATTAAAATTAGATGCATGTTCAACATAAAGGATTCTTGAAATGTGTTCATAGTCCACATTCCTCCACAGCCTCGAGAAGGACACACTTGTTGATAGGGCATTCTAACTCTGATGTCTTTGACTTCATTTTCACTCGGTGCACACATCCGTCTCTTCCGGGCATGACTTCGATTACTCTCGCCATTGGCCAACAGCTCCTAGGAGAACTGTCGTCCACGATCAACACAACGTCACCAACAGCTAAGTTTCTGCACAGAAAGTTCCACCTCTGTCGGTGCTGTAACAAAGGGATGTACTCACGTGACCACCGTCTCCAAAATTGATCCGCGAGATACTGCACTTGTCGCTATCTCTTGCGAGAAAAGGTATCCTCCTTTCTGAAGATTCCGGGGGTAGAGTCGATCCAGATCGAAGTAGGAGCAAATGGTTTGGGGCAAGAGCCTCTAGGTCTCTTGGATCCTGAGACACCTTTGTGATGGGTCTACCATTTATAATTGACTCTACCTCGCACATGAGGGTTACCAAGGATTCATCGTTAAGAACTTGCTCCTTCAGTGAGGCATTCAAAATCTTCCGCGTGGTGGATCCAGAGGGAGGGGTTGAACATCCAGCAAACATCTTGCTGTAACAGGTACTCATGAATCCGCTGGGTGTTCCACTGTAGAATGTTAGCACGGATCTCCTTGTCTCCGCTGACAAAATTGGAATCGTTATCGGTTCTCACCAATACTGGCTTGCCTCTCCTCGCAATAAATCAGCGAAGCGCATTTATGAATGAGTCGGTATCTAGCGAGTAAGCGACTTCCATGTGGACTGCTCTTATGTTCAAACAGGTAAAGATGCACCCATACCTTTTGACTCGACTTCTACCAGAAGTCGGGCCAAAGAAGGGACAAAGAAGTCGATCTCCACGGGATTTAACTTGGTTGGGACATGTCTCCACTGGACAGGGGAAAAACCATCGAGAATCGGAGACACTCTATTTCCCACAAAAGTGTGAGACCTTGCATTGCTGTTTCCAATGTACTTAAGCACTGGAGTACTATCTGTCCAGAAGACTGATTCGTGCACAGACAACTCTAACTCTCCTCTTATCATCTTGTCGAGTCCGACAGCCAAAGTTGCTGCAGACAGCTCCGGTCGTGGTATACTAATGGACTTTAGGGGGGCCAGTCTTGACTTGGCCATGAGAAGCGCACAATGGACGTGACCTCCGTCGTCTACGAGACGAATGTAGGTGACTGCGCCATCACCAATCTGCGACGCATCACTGAAGTGGTGAAGTTTGCATGTGGAGATCTTCCCAAACCCGTACGGCTTAACGCAGCGGTCAATAGAAAACTCTTCCAGTCGAGAGAGTTCGAAAAGCCATTCCTTTCAGCACTTCAAGCTTTCTTCTCGGATGGTTTCATCCCAACTAAGTCCTCTTCTACATTGGTCCTGCAGGACAGCTTTAGCCGGTAGTACCAAAGGACTTACCAAACCAAATGGGTCGTACACTGAACTCACTATAGATAACATCTCACGGCGTGTTGGAGGCTTGTCCTTAAACTTCACTTTAAACCCAAAAGTGTCCGATTCTAAATTCCATCTGACACCAAGGGCCCGCTGCGTTGGCATGATTTCACAATCGTCTTTCACAGAACTTGCTCTCTCTGACTCAGGAATAGTTACAAGCACCCTCGCAGAGTTAAAAAGCCATTTGGTTAAATGGAAGCCTCCTTTCATTAACAGTTCACTGAATTTAGGCACGAGCTTGATGGCCATACTTTCACTTTCACTTTCACTTGACTTCAAGCAGTCATCAACGTAGAAGTTTTTGTTCACAGTTTCGACAACGTCGGGGGGAAAGGTAGCACTGTTATCCTTGGCTGTCTTGCACAAGGAAAATCCAGCACAGCTTGGCGATGACACCGCCCCAAACAAATGAACTCTCATACGGAAATCTTGAGGCTCCTTATTCATGTCGTTTCCAGGCTACCACAAAAAGCGCAACGAATCACAGGGATCTGGGGAAACTTGGACTTGATGGAACATGGATTCTACGTCAGACATCAAAGCTATACGTTCCTGCCTAAACCTAAGTAGCACACCAACTAAGGAATTATTAAAGTCTGGTCCTTGCAACAGGAGGTCATTCAGTGATGTATTTGCATACTTGGCAGTTTTAGCGGGGTGTAGAACGGGATGATGAGGCAAATACCACACCATACCATCAGCACGACTCAGTGAGCTGTCTGGAACCTTTTCACAGTAAACTTTGCGGAGGTAATCATCAATAACGCTTGAGTACTTTCTAAACAAGTCAGGATCTCTATTGTTGTTGTTGTTGTTGTTCATTTATTTGTTTAAGCAGGTTGATTAATTGGCAGCTGTAATAACTGATGTGGACCTGCTGTCCTAACCCACCCATCCCACCCCAGGGGAGGACATCCATCACAGAGTAATCTCGTGTGTGGGAAATTAACGTCTCCTGCCCCAACCCTGCAGGAGACGGTACCTCCATTTATTCGTCCCTATCCGAGAAGACTAGAATATCTAACCATTTCTTGATGTTATAGAAAGGTAGCAAATTCTTCTCAATTATTTTAAGACCTTGAGTATTGGTCCGGCCGGGGCTCGAACCCTCGACCTCCCGCACTACAGTCCAGCGCCCTACCCATTGAGCTAACCGGGAGGCGGTTGAGCTAACCGGGAGGCGAAACCTCTTCTTAAGAAGCTTTAACCTGTGCTCTGCAAGACCTCTGTTATTAGGTAGAGAGGGTTGTTGCGATTTCCATGGTAACTCCATCTGGTAATGGGTTTTATTCAATACAGTTGTCTGCTTCATTATCTCAACGGCTTTGAGATCTTCTCTGGACATCTGAGCTGTGGCATCAACGATAGAGTCGTTGAATTATAGTTCGCAGAACCTTTTGAACTGTTTCTCTTGTTGAGTGTCTCCTCTGATCAAGTTCGCACTGTGGCTTGCTCCATCACTCTCACGGCCTAGAGGACCATTCACTGTCCATCCGAACACAGTCCGAACTGCATAGGGTCCTTCACCTCTACTTTGCCTGATTTCAATTGGTTCTAGGGCTTTTGCATTGTCATTGCCGAGTAGTAAGCCAACTTGAGCGTCCACTTGGGGTAAACAGATTCCGTGAAGGTGAGGCCATCTCACGATGTCCTCCTGCCTTGGATTATCTTCTGGTGAAACTGACAGGATGGGGGTGGAAAAGACTATAGGTAAGTCAAAAAAGGCATTTTCTTCAAGGCCATAGGCTTCAAGGCTCACGAAGTAGCACTCCATCCCACTATTCTCTTTCTCGATTGTACTCAGTGAGAGACTCGTTTCTTCGCCTTCTTGGTTCAATTGTCTTAGGAGTTCTTCCGTGCAGAAAGTTGAGTTAGAGCCGCTATCCAGGAAAGCATGTGTAACTACGTAGCCTTGATGCCCTCTGGCTTTCACTTTCATAGGTATGATTGGGAAACCAATAACAGAATTTGTAGATCCGACGAATCCGACAGACCCATTACTAACCGGTGTGACCGCACCTTGTTGTCTCCATACGGGGGGATTACTATGATCTTCACTGACTGCAGATTGGCTTTGGGTTTCATTTGTTATGACTGGAGGTGGGGGATGCAATAATGATGAGTGCTTTCTACCACAGTCTTTACAAGCGTTCCTCCTTTTACATTCACGCACCCTGTGATCTGAGGTAAAACAGTTATAACACAGCTAGTTGCTCCACGCAAACTGAACGCGGTCATCATAACTCTTTCGCTTAAATTCCGGGAAATCCTCAAGCCTGTGAACTTGTTTACACAAAACACAAGTTTTATTTGGTGAACTAGACATCCCAGTTTCGAGGTTTCTAGAATTGCCATTGCCTTTAGCTTGGTTATCACTTCCCACTCTGGTGGCAAAGTTTTTGTTCTTGAACTTGGAATTGCGAGTCCCTTTCTTTTCTCTTTCTTGATCGTTGGACCTTAGGATGTCTCCAAACACAGGATGCGAAGAGGTACGAGATTCCTTCTCAAAAAAGGCCACGATGTCGTCGAATCTGATCTCTCTATCCTCGCCTTCCGTTATCTTATCAGCCGTCGCGCTCCATTTCTTTCTTAAGTCGAATGGTAATCTTTCAACAACACCTCTAAGGCTGTCGGGATTTTCGATCTAACTAGCATAGCCAATACTCTTCAAAGTGTTCCTACAACTTCTAAGCAGGGTTGAAAGTTTTTGCAAACCTTTACTGTCTTCGGCCTTAAGTGCTGGACCCTTCGTCACTTTGTCTACATAGGCTGTGGCGATTCTGTAGTTTTCTCCAAATCTCTTCTTCAATATCTTACGAGCTTCAGGGTAGCCCTCGTCAGGGTTTATGGTCAAATAGCTACTCATCAATTCATGCACCTCTCCTCTAGTGTACATCACAAGGCAATACAGCCTCTCGCTATTGCTACTGGTTTTGGATTCGATAAGGCACTCAAAAGCTTTCACAAAGGCGCAGTACTGGATCGGGTCGCCACTGAAAATTGGTACCTCTTGTTTTGGCAGGGTTAAAGATAACGCACTCTGTTGCTGCTTAGCAACCAGGCCTTCCATACATTTTGTCTGCCTTTCTTGGAACTCAATCACCCTTTGAATTGTCTCAACATCTGAGCCTGGGGGACTTGCCGCATTAACAAGGAGAGGCGTATTCTCAGAAGACGACCCAGGAGCCAGGGGGTCACATGTGGTAACAGCTGGTTTCTTCATTTCCTGCAAAGGCTCCTTTACTTGTGATAAGGACCCTTCAGGTTTCGCTTCGAATTCACTTCTACGTCCAAGGTCGTCTGCCTCAGTATGCACTTCTTCTTTGGCTGCAGTTTGGGCTAGGTCAGACTTAATTCTCAGCAGTTCCTCCTGCTGTTGCGACTGAAACTTTTTCTCTGCGAGTGCCTGTTGTTCCTCAAATACTTTCAACTTTGCCTCTAGGGCCTTTCGCTTTGCAGCTTCCTGTACATGCTTCAGTCGAGTTGAGCTAGCTGAACTGCTACTTCTTGAAGACTTTGATCTTAAACCACTAGCTCTAGATCTGGTGCCTGAGCCTACTTGACTGATCGAATCTTCAGGCAAAATATCTACTTGAGCTGGTGGCGTAAATGTAAATAGAAGCTCTGAGATCCTAAACCCAGCACTTTCCTTTAACTCTTTAACTGCACGATTTTCATTTTCAAAGTACCCACGCGACTCCATGATACTGTTTTCCTCCACAAGACTCTTTGTGTAAACGTCATGAGCTCCTTTGAAATTCACAAAGACTTGATCTAGCTCCATAATCTTCATTTTACTATCAACACTTTTCTCCTTGACCAATAACTCGGAGAGCTCATTTCGCTTCTTAGTAAGAGCAGATTTAAACCCACTTCTCGTCTTCTTAGGTGAATTTTTTCCACCCGAACAGCATTTTCGTCAAGAGTAACAATAATTTTTCTCGGACAAGGGAGGTCTCCGTAAACAACCGGGTTAAATGCCTCGCCAAGCGAATCCATACCAGTAACGTTGCAAACCACGCAATCGCACAAAACCTCGAGGTTGATTCTCAGCAACGTAGACGTAGACGCTAAAACACTTTAAATCCGTCAGGGACACAAATAAGTTTTGAACGCGTACCAATCTTCTTTTATTTCACGGTGATTTACTCGAGGGATTACACGGTTCCTAGAAGGTAAAAGGAATTTGAAACAAACGATGCAATGGAGAAAGGAAACGCTGAATTAAAAACGAGCCAAACAATAGGAATAGTACTTACAAAACACGTTTTGCCCCGATAAGACGTAGAATACGCTAAGGAACTTGAACTAACTCGACTTACTCAAGGTCGTCACTAAAGTGGCGACCATAACACGTCTGGCTTAGTTGCGGCGGGCTGGGTCCTAAACTAGCGCGTGAAAACTGCCAGGCGCAACGAAAAACTTGAGCTTACAATAGTCTTATTAGAGTTTCTCATTATTTTAGGAATGGAAGGCTGACATGGAACAATGCCATCCCAGAAAATGAGGTCCATATAAAACTTGAAGGAGATGCTGGCGGTGGGTCATTTAAAATGGCCTTCCAGATTGCTAACCTGAGGCATCCAAACTTAAAAACCAACACAGTGGTCTTTGCCATGTTCCATGCAAAAGATAGTTGGGCCAACTTAAAGACAGCCTTAATGAAATACAAAGAACAAGTAAACACCTCGATAGAAACAACTTGGGGGTGAGTAACAAAAAATGTATTGCACTTTAAATTTGTCTAGAAGATAGATCCTAACATTTTCTTAATTAAATTCTTCTTTTAATTTTGCCTATTTCTAGAGGTAAAAAGAAAGTGGTTTTCCTATTTGGTGACTATGAATTCCTTTGTAAGACATTTTGAATAGCTGGTGGCTCAGGTATGATGTAGACAATAATCGCACATACAAATAACTATGATTGAGCAATTAACTCAATTAATGTAAGTGTAGCCTCTACTCTACATTACTATCTCTGTGAAACAGGTTTTCAACGTGAGAATTGTATTTGCAGGCAAGTATCCATGTCTTTGGTGCAAGATAAATCGCGAAGTGATGCAAGCCTCTTGCCATAAACGTGAGCATGCTGAAAAACGAAACCTTGAAAACATTCAAGACTATGACAAGTTTGTCGCAGATGGCTCTGTTACAAGTCGACAGAAGTTTTATCGGAATGTGATTCATGAGACACTGCTGGAAATTGAATTGGACAAGGTAAGATAAAAGAGTCTATTTGTTTGCTTTTAAGATGGACTAAAAGGACACCCAACTGAATGTTTCTCTATTTCAGGTTTGTGTTCCTGGACTTCATATTAGCTTGGGTGCGTTTAAGTAAATGTTTGATGAACTAGAGAATCATTGCTTTGAGCTGGACAAAAAAATTAAAATGGCGCTGGCAGGAGATGGTGAGGAGAATGATGAAAAGATCGCGGCATTCAGAGCTGCCCAACTACATAGTAGACAGGCACAACAATTTCATGAGGAAGCAAGTTCTTTACAGGAGTTGCTGAATTTACAAAGTCTGCATTCTAGTGGAAATATCATGCCAACATCACAACATCACGGACGCATTGTTGAGCGCTCGTAACTTTGGCTTAATTCTAGCTTGCCCTCTGCGCTATTATTCGGGTATTACCTGACCTAACGTTTGAATATAAGGATATTATCTGTCCGTATTTGCATGGAGAACGCAGATTCAAGTTTTCAGACACGTACTTTCTAGAAAAGCATGTGGCCATTGCTCCTTTTAGACGTCGTTCTCGAGCGGGCCGATATTTCGCTGGGAGAGTTCAGTGCACTTCGTCGTTTATGTGGTGATGACTCTGATTTCCACCACAAATCAGAGTCAATGTGCCAGTTTCTCGATAAACGTGGTTACCCTGTTTCTGTCGTTCGAGCGGGTTACCACCGCGCCCAACTTATTGATCGACCTTCAGCACTACAAACGTCGCATAAGAAAGATTCCGACCGCATTCCATTCACTCTCACGTTTCACCCTCATAACCACTCAGTTAAATCCATCACTCTTAAAAACTTTAAATTACTTCAAAACGATCCAGAGACAAGCACTTTTCGCAGCCTCCGCTCATTTCATTGAAACGCGACAAAAACATAGGCAATTTTTTGGTCATAAGCTCTTTTCAGACTAATGACCAACCAGGCACTTTTGCGCTCGTGCACGATGCAAAACGTGTCCTTTCATTCACAACACTGATAAAATATCGGGACCGAAACGATCCATTAAGATCACCGATCACTTCACGTGCACTTCCGCCAATGTAATCTATTGCATAACTTGCACTTATTGCAAAAAGATATACATCGGCGAAACAGGCAGAAGACTAGGTCACCGATTCCGAGAACACCTTCGAGACGTGGAAAGGAATGACAAGGACACATCGAAACCAGTCGCTAGGCATTTTAATTTACCTAATCATTCTAAGCAACATATGGCAATCTGCGGTCTTTCCTTACGCTTAGGTAGCACGGAAAGCCGTAAAAATCTTGAACAAATGCTCATCTTTCGAACTGACAGTCTAAATCCCACAGGGATCAACGAACGCTTTTCATTCCATTAATTTATTCATGTTTTTCTCGTTGCCATGTTCCCACCAATAACGTAGCTCCATTTTCTGCCTTTAAAAGCACACACAACCCACAATTCCTCTATTCGCTCCGACGAAGGGCTAACGCTCGAAACGTCAGCTTTTGTAATCGTTACGGTGGCCAATTTCCCATTTCAACTTTGTTGATATATCCAGCCCCAAACAGTTTCTTTCGAAACTGTCAGCCTTTATTCAAAAGTATACAAGACCTGATAGCTCATAGGAAGAACGTTAACAATAATCTAAGAGGTGACTATATTCTCTCGGTACCCAAGCCAAAGTCTATTACATATGGCTTGAACTCAGTCCGTTATATTGGTCCGAAACACTGAAATTCACTTCCGAATAGGTTTAGAAATATAACGAATTTTAAGTCTTTTAAGAGATGCATCAGACAAGTCGACCTAGTGCAATTTTTATAATTTTCTCGCTTATTTATTAATTTCAGTATTTATTTCGATACAAGATATATTTATTAGGATCTTTTTATTATAATTATAAATATAGTATATTCCATCTTTTAACTTAAATTTTATAATGTTTTGTGGAATACCTGTAAATTAGCTGGCGTGCTTTCTCAGATACCGATCCCGTTCTGTCTGTAAAGGTTCGCCTTTATTGTAGCTAAGTGTATATTCACAATAAACTGTTATTGATTGATTGCCTACTTTACACTACTACAGGAGGAGATAGACAAACTCCTTAGAAATGCAAAGGAGGCTGTGAATTCCAGAGAATCACAGGGTAGCGCCGCTTAGCAGTGGAAGGATAGCTAGTACATAGAGCCCCAAAAGGAACGCACAAGCACCAGGTGTAACAATCCCATGTTTAATTTTATGTGATACAAAATGGAACGTAGCGAGGTAGCGATAAATAAGGTAGTTGCTGAATACTTGGTGTGATTTCGATGGCAAATGTGGTAGAATTATGTGTGTGTGTGTGTGTGGTTCGAACTAGAAGGTAACAGAAAACGAAACGAAGCTAATTAATTGACTTACAAACCATGACACAGCACAATGACCTATTCTTGAAATCAACTGAACTAATAATGAAGGAAACGATAAACTAAATCGAGCATAAACAATATAGATAACTTACTTTGGTAGAGCTCCTAGCGTACTTGAAAAGCGCGGTGGCGGAGTAGGCAAAACAATTTTACACTGAGTCAGAAATTTTCTTCAGTTCATTCGGGAAAAATTCCCAGATGACGATCACACCAAAGCTCCATATGCTAGAACAACAGGTGTGCCCTTTCCTTCGACAATGGCACATGGGTCTTGGATTCTATGGTGAACAAGGAATACACTCCGAATTCAATACCAAGTCTCCGCATTTTGACCATGTGAAGAAAAAGGACACAAGATTACTTCAAATCCTTGTCAACCACCACATTGCCACGATTCCGGAATTAACTGGGAAAGCTCCCAAACCAAAGGAGAGAAATTTAAAACGAAAAGTAAATGAGTGAAACGGAAGCCACGGGTTTCGCCCATAACGAGTTTCGCCCATAAAGCGTTTCGCCCAGACATATCCTCGTTTCGCCCAGACCTATCCTCGTTTCGCCCAGACCTATACTCGTTTCGTTGAAAGAACTGGGTACATGTGCATGTTCAAAATCGTGAACGGAGAGTGTCCGCATTATATTACAAGCTATAGAACTTATGTAAAAAACATCCATTCTTATAATACGCGAGCTTCTTTCCATGATCGTCTCGCCGTGCCGAGATGTCGCTCCAACGCAGGCCTCCGAACATTTCATGCGAGTGCCACTTACTTATGTAACCGTCTGGACGACAAATTTAAAACTGTTACAGATGAAAGCAATTTTAAGAAACTTTTAGGGAACAATTTCTTACAAAGTAAGTCAGATCGTGAACATTTTACTATCTCTTGAACGTTTTGAATATATATATGTGCATGCTGTTCTTGATAATCTAGTTTTTACAATTTTTACAATTCTTTTAATACAGCCCAAAATGTAAACTACTGGGTTACCAGTAATTCTGTTAGCTATTAAAGTTTATTTATTTAGTTATTTACATAGAATGAGAATCTCTGATCCGACTAGAATTATTTCTGACAAGAGAGCTCGAGAGTCGAGATTCGTAAGCTTACTTTGCCTCGATTAAATTAATAAAAGCTAACCAGACCAAGTTTTCTATCCACTGAAATAAACTCAAACATATGTGATTGTCAGAGTTGACAGCATCTCTAAGTGAGGAAAAGTTGGAGGCACGAACCGAATCGAGCCGGACCAAATTCGAAATGGACGACCGAAAGTCCTTCCCAGGCCCTTGTTTCTTGGAAAATGTTAGGAACACGAACGAGTTCTTCTCCTTGCACGCGCAACGCGTATATACATTCCCTTTTTTCCCTCTTGTTTGTGTGCGCGTGTACCCGGAAAGTGATCAATGAATACGGAAGTCGGCAGGTTATTCTTTTCGCTTGTGTTCAGAGACATTTATGAGGTAATTCAATTTTTCACGTGTACTTATAATTTGCACGCAATTTAAGCTTAATAACGATAAGAGACGCAGGCGCCGGTGATGGCTGCCACGAATTTTCACGCTCTGATATTAGTTCTATATTTCTCCTTACTACAAAGCAAAGTTCCCTCATTTTTGGGTTCGACCCATTTATTTAAAGATGGCAGTTATTTATTTTATCCAAGGACTTCTACTGGAGACCAGAGGAATGACTTTCCGTGGTTCTTCATTTCAAGCCAGCCTACAGTGGTTCGACGCTCATTGAGTTCAACGGGTTTCTGCCAAATGAGAGTCCCGCTATCTAAATGGACTAAGCATGGGTATTTATCACAGTTGATTCCTGGTCATGATCCACCGCTTGATTTAACGGTGTACAAAGATGTTCTTGGAAATCCTGGTCCTGGAAGTTTTCAGAATGAATTTCATCGAAGGAACTGCGATTTGCATACGCACTGTTCCTCTATAACTACAACTACATATTCCCGTGCGGAATTACTTTGGTATTCGGCATCGCTTCAATTGTTCCCTTGATTGTTCCATTGTTCCTGTATTGAAGTTAATTGGTATTTTTTAATTTCGAGGACGCAGAGGTGGTCAACGAATAAGACAGCGAAAGATCCCTGTGCTTATTTCTTGTCGTCTAGATATTGCTCGTTCTAACTATATGATCTCTCATACTCTGGTTAATGTTAACATTAATCAGCAAGAGTCAGGAAAGCAATTAAGATTATGCTGCCTAAATGCTAGATCACTGAAGAATAAATCTGCTGACTTTGTTTGTTACGTGGAGTCGTGTGTAGCAGATATTATTACCATCACTGAGACCTGGCTTACAGCTGACGATACTGCACATCGTGTTGAGATCACTCCTCCTGGATTCAAGTTTCTGGACCAACCACGACCAGGTCGTATCGGGGGGAGGAACTGCTATATTGCGCAGAGATAACATCAATGTTAATAAAGTTGATGCCGGTGATCGTAATTCTTTCGAGTTTTCAGAACGGATTATAAAGCATGGGTCCTTTACACTACGGACTATTATTATTTACCGTCCACCATATTCGACAAACCATCCAGCTAGTATCAGAACATTCATCGCGGAGTTCTCTACATATTTGGAATCTATTGTTATGTCGTCTGAACCGTTGCTGATAACCGGGGATTTCAACATACATGTTGATCAGCTGAGTGATCCAGATAGTGATATTTTTCTTGAGTACCTTGAATCTATGGGTTTCCTCCAACATGTGGATAAACCGACGCATCGGTCGGGTCACACCCTTGATCTGATTATCACTCGACAATGTGACGTTGTTCTGGCTAGTGCTCCCACGACTGACTACTTTCTATCAGACCATTGTTCTGTCTTATGTGATCTCAATGTTGTGAAACCGGCCTTACCAACAAAAACAATATCCTACAGGAAAATTAAAGATATCGATCGGCAAATTTTACGTGATGAGTTGGCGGAAACTAAGTTGTGCCTGAGTAGTCCTAGCACCCTAGATGATCTTGTTGAATGTTATAATTCAACTCTTTCTTCACTTCTTGATGGTCATGCTCCACTGTTAACTAAGAGATTTAAAATCAGACCTCTTGTGCCCTGGTTTAATAATGATATTAAACAAGCGAGGAAGGAAAGGCGAAGGGCAGAAAAAAATGGCGCCGAACTGGCTGTGCTTCTCATTTTTTGGAATTTAAATCTTAGAGGAACTACACCACTTATCTTATGAATACTGCGCGTCGTGAATTTTTTAAGGAATTCATCGATAAGAACAGTTCCAATCCAAGGGATTTGTTCACGGCAACTAAGAAACTACTGAAGCATGATCATGTTGTTCCTTTTCCACCATCAAATAATTTATTAACTCTTGCCAATGAGATGGGCACGCTCTTTATTGATAAAATCAGAACGATTCACGCTAAGCTTGATGAATTAACATCTTCAGCTTTATTAGAAGTTTTTGGCGATGATACTGAATCATGGTCTGGTGCTTCGATGGATCATTTTAAACCATTGTCAGAAGGAGATGTGCGTAAACTCATTGAAGGTTTTCCTAAGAAAAGTTGTATTTTGGATCCCATGCCAACGTCTTTGGTGATTAACTGTATTGACGTGCTTCTTCCAGTTATTACTAAAGTCATTAATCTGTCCCTGGAGTCTGGTTCGTTCTCATTAAACTGGAAATGTGCACTGGTTAATCCGTTATTAAAGAAGACCGGTCTTGATCCGGTATTTAAGAACTGTAGGCCAGTAAGTAAACTTCAGTATGTGTCAAAACTTACTGAAAGAGCTGTCTTCAATCAGTTGCATGAACATATGATGGCAAATAGCATTTATCCCTTATTCCAGTCTGCATATAGAAAATACCACAGTACAGAGACTGTATTACTGAGAGTAATGAATGATATTCTTTTAAAGATGAACTCCCAACATGTAACGTTATTGGTTCTGTTGGATCTTAGCGCAGCATTTGACACAGTGTCCCACGATGTGTTGCTCGATCGTTTGCATAATGATGTTGGTTTACTTGGGAATGCTCTCAAATGGTTCCACTCCTATCTTTCTCAAAGAAGCCAGCGGGTCTCTATACATGGTACTCTGTCCAATTATTTTGAATTAGACTGTGGTGTTCCGCAGGGCTCTTGCCTTGGACCTCTATTATTCATAGTTTATGCATTAAAGCTATTCGCTATCATAAAGAAACATCTTCCTCGTGTGCATTGCTTTGCTGATGATACGCAATTGTATCTTAGCTTCAAGTCTGATGATAAGTCTAGTCTTGATGAAGCTGTCAGTGCTATGAATAGATGTATTTGTGATTTAAGAAATTGGATGATTAGGGATAGGCTAATGATTAATGACGATAAAACTGAGTTGATCTTAATAGGAACTAGACAACAAGTAGGTAAGATCAACGATGAATGGAACATTTCCGTAGGTGATTGTGATATTTATCCTAGTTCCTGTGTTAGAAATCTCGGTGCATGGTTTGATAATAAGTTGTCTATGTCAACGCACGTTAATAAAATTTGTAATTCCGCGTTTTATCACCTACATGATATTAGGAGGATTAAGAATTATTTATCTCGCGATTCGTTATTAACGGTTATTCATGCTTTTATCACTAGTCGCTTAGACTATTGTAATGGACTTTTGTATGGCCTTCCTAAGTCGCAAATAGCCAAATTGCAACGTGTGCAGAATGCTGCGGCTAGACTTGTACTGAGTTTAAGTAAGTATTCGCATATTTCTCCTGCGCCTTGTCAACTTCACTGGTTACCAATACAACATCGTGTTCATTTTAAGATCATAATTTTAACATTTAAAGCTATTCATGGATGGGCGCCTAGGTATATCATTGAACTAATTAACATCAAGCCTAGGTCTGTATATAATCTTAGATCAAATCAAAGTTTATTACTTGACCCTCCTAAGGGGAAAATGCTTGCCACGTTGGGGGACAGATCATTCTCTGCTGCTGCCCCGTACTTATGGAATGCTCTGCCAGCTGAATTACGTGCTATTCAATCATTTTCCATTTTTAAAGGCAAGCTGAAAACTTATTTATTTCGTGCAGCTTTCTCAAAGTACCTTGTCTGACAATTACTTTTATTAGTATTACAAATTAGTTCCTTATTAAGATCCTTATTCCTAATTAAGATCCTTATTATGGATATTCCATATTATTCTTATTTTTAACATACATTGTTAATATTGATGTACATGTAATTAGTTTTATAAATTTGAATTTACTGTAGTATTCTAAGTTGTTAAGCGCTGTTGATCATTGAATGAAAATAGCGCTCTAAAAGTTAAATTAAATTAAATGAAAAAGTACAAACGTTTTAAAGAGAGCAATTTTATTCTAAGAACTAAAATCTAACTTTTACAATAAATAAACTTGATCCCTTGATTCCTATTTATTCTCGAACTATTGGTCCATTGACATGGAAACAAGCCTTGAGTAGCTGAGCTGCTGACTTTTGGTGGCAGGCGTACTGGTCTCAGTAGCTTAGTATTTTCGCTTGCACGGAGCAGTACTTTTTCTTCTGTAGGTTAGTTAGTTTTCTTTCCGAAACCAATCTAATTTGAAGGGCCACAAGGCAAGCTTCCTTATGTAGTATGCGGCAGGTGTATAAGCATGTAAAGAGGCGTCTGGGCTCTTCCTGAGGCACGTTTGTTTAGGGCGCTATGCCATCCTTCCACATCATTGTTGGTGCGAATCTGCTGCTTGTACACACTCCAGCAGGAGGGAGGCCAGGTAGTGCTTTGCACCCAGGTGCCATCAGCATACTCCACAAACTTCTGCAGGGGTTCAGTGGTAGCTTGCAGCTGAAGACGGCTAAACATGGCAGGTATCTGACTCGCAGACAGGAATGGTAAGGCCATTAATTTACGGAGATACTTAAAGGTGCCATCATCTGATTGATATGCGGGCTGAAGGCCAAGTTCTTGAATCCGTAATGTAAAAAGAAGGTTACAAAAAATGGTAAGCAAATATTAAAAAAGATTTGACACTCTTCCTGGTTTAGCTTTCTCCGTCAAGGAAAAAAATCAATTTGATACAGCTTCTCTTACTGACCTTTCTCCACCGAGCTTGTGTCCAATGGAATACACAGCCTCTTACCATCACATCTGGTAGGACATCACGGAGGCAGTTCCACATTGCTTTCTCAAAGTCAACCATGACCTGATTAACCTTTGGGTTCTGTGGCAGGAGGTGTAGAATTTTTTTAAATATATTTTTCATCGCGTGCAACCCTAAAAGATACCCTTACGGCTAAATGTAACTCAATTTTTCCCAGAACACCCAAAGTGAGACCATTATCTTGAAATTTTCAGCCCTAAGCGAGACAACGAGCATCCCAGTCCTTTTTATATGGGATTCTCCCCGGGATGATTGGTCGGTCAGTTCAAATTGAACGTTGTGCACGGTTACGTCAAAAAAGCCAACAGAAATTCAACAAATGGTTCCCCAACCATTGCACTTCAATTAACTACGCTCACATAAGGGTACAAAGGATGAAATTAAGAGAATGCTGTAAGTGGTGTTACTAGAGGCCATTTCCTTCTTTCAAAATGTTATATAGTGTTAACGGACATGAATCTGACTCAACGAAATTCTAGACATGGAATATTAAGAACATTTTTTGTCACATTAAAACTCTTGTAAAATGCCGAAGTGTAATGTTAGTTAGGGGAGTTACGTCACAACATTATAAGTAAGTTTTGTTACATAAAAACTTACCTTAAAAATAAAAGAAAACAGTAAAATCTACTTTAAAGGGGGTGACAAACATTTAGGGGAACAAATAACCCAGAAAGATACGATGATGGTCAGGGATGGAGAAGATGAACATGGGTTGGAAACGACGAGGTTGAAAAAAAATAGGTATCGGTTTTGCAATACGCACAAACCATCAGCTAGCTGCCATAAACTATGGTATTTCAGTTCTTGATAACCAAGGGAATTCGGACTGATTGTTCTATTACCATATCAAATGGTACTATCTACAAGACAAATATAATAAACATTGAGCAGTCTTGACTTCCGCCATTATATTTAGAAAAAACTATTGCTTTTGAAACAATTTTCAGTGTATTAAGAATCCAAATAATAATTTTAAAGGATTATTGTGTGAAATTCAAGATATTCGTTTAAGGCAACAAAATCGCGCGAGGATATGATGGGCAATGGGCAACACACCCCTTAATTGTCTGTGTAGTACTCAGTTGCCTAGTAAAACAAAATCGCCTTTCAGATCACTCAGTCTTTCAGTCAGGTCGGAGCTAGCACACAGTTTTATCTGCTAACCAATAAACCTCGTTGATCATACATTGTGGCCTGTGTTTCCATCTGATTGAATATAAAGTGGAAACTGTTTTGCAATACGCACAAACCATTAGCTAGCTGCCATAAATCTCTCATAAAAGTTCGCGTTATATTAATCTGGTTTTTAAACAAGGGTAAACATAATTTTGAATTGCATTAATTCCACATTCCAACTTCGACATTTTGTTATGTCATAACTCATTTCGGGATACAATCATTCGCAACTGTAATGAAATTGTAACAAATAAAAAAAACGTAAATCATAAGTATCGTTAAACTATTCTCTTAATTTCTTCCTTTGTACCCCTATAAGAGCGTAGTTAATTGAAGTGGAATGGTCGGGGAACCATTTGTTGAATTTCTGTTGGCTTTTTTGACGTAACCGTGCACAACGTTCAATTTGAACTGACCGACCAATCATCCTGGCTGGACTCCCATATAAAAAGGACTGGGATGCTCGTTGTCTCGCTTAGGGCTGTAAATTTCAAGATAATGGTTTCACTTTGGGTGTTCTGGGAAAAATTGAGTTACATTTAGCCGTAAGGGTATCTTTTAGGGTTGCACGCGATGAAAAATATATTTAAAAAAATTCTTTTTCTCAGGAGCCTATTACTCAAGAGCCAATTGCTCCAGGCTTTATTTACTCGATTCATGTTATTAAAGATTGAAATGGTCTCATTTAGGGGTCCAAAAACGGTTGGGCCACGCATACATTTGTCTCCTTTAAGAGTTTATTTCAAAATTCCAGACGAGCATCCCAGTCCATTTTATATGGGATTTCCCCTCCGGGCTAATAAAATCATAATAAGTTATTCATAATTCATTTGTGAACATACAAAACGGGATTGTGCACGGCCAGAGAGCGTCTATTGATTCCAACTGATGTTTGCCAGGTTTCCTGTATACATGGTATACAGGGTATACTTGGGTATACATGAATATACAGGGTGTACAGGGTATACAAGGTAGACAGGGTATACGAGGTATACAAGGGTATTTGAGGTATACAAGGGTATACAAGGTATACAAGGGTATACATGATATACATGGGTACAAAGGGTATAATGGGTAAACAAGGTACACAGGGTATACATGGGTAACCAGGGTACACAGGGTATACATGGGTACACAGGGTACACATGGGTACACAGGGTACACAGGGTAACAGGGTAACAGGGTAACAGGGTACACATGGTACACAGGGTACACAGGGTAGGCATTTATCGATTATGCTAGTAAAAGTGGCATATTATGCTACTAGCATTGCTTTTTTTTGGCCAAATTATGCTAACATTATGCTCTTTTTTCCAAATTATGCCACCGTTGTTTTAAATTATGCTCTTTGCAAAAATGCAGATAAGTCCAAAATATATATTTTTTAACTAGAAGCCGTTCGTCTACAGGAAAGAAACGCAACAAATCCACAATGAATTTCAAATAAACATGTGGTTCAGGTTAGAACCGGGCTCAGTGCTTCACAGTGAACTACAAATGCTACTAGTTTAACTAAAACTTTAAATATCGATTAAGGTCACCAAGTGCTTGGGACTAGAGACAAAAAATTATCAAATAATGGCATCAAAAATGATCTGATAATTATCAAAATGCGCAAATTATGCTAGCATTGCCCGGCTTCGAGTCGCAGGCCGTTGCGGACCACTGGGCCTTCTGGCTGCCAGGAGTGTAATCCCTTATGGGATGTCCGATCACCTTCCTATTGTTGTTACGAGGAAATATAATCACACAAGTGACGCGGATGTCGTTACACATGTCGTGACGTCGCGTCACGATTATGTTCGCAATGTATTGTGGTTAGAAGAAGGAATGAGCACGCCTTCAAGATGGTGTGGTAATGTTGTTTTTTTGGAAACGAGCCTTTATTCTGTCTCGAATGATTAAGCGAACTGCGAACTACGAGACCAACAAAAGATTGTTAAAATTTGAATATTCTACACACAAGATCTAACGATAGCAGGTTCAATACCGTAAGCTACATGGACATCAAAAACCTAGACAAAGATGCGTTTGTCGAGTCCTTGAAAACGGCACTTTGGGATTGCGCTTTTCTTTTTCACGACATGAATGACATTGTTGGCGCTTGGTACAAGATTCTTAAATACTAGAATATGAGCCAGTTCGATTTTTTTTACTGTTGCTGGGGAATGATTGATTTTTCGTGACAACCTCTCTTAATTTGTCCAAAGTATAAAAAAGAGTCAGAAGGTGCTAGGGCTTTTCAAGTATCAGCCACTAGGTTTCGGAATTCACTTCCCAATGAAATTAAGAGTGGATCTAGTTTATAAATTTTAGAGAAGTCTTTATGTAAGTATGTTTTGAAGTCATATAAAGATGTTCATCACTTTACTATAGCTTAAGCTATTTTACTTTATTCTCATATATTCTTTATTAATTCTTAGATAAGTCATATTCTAATTGTTTAATCACTTACTTTTGATTACTTCATTATTCATATGTATTTGTGTTTATTTTTAATTTGCTTTTGAGCGCCACGAGTTTATCAGTATTTTATACTGTCAAGTGCCACCCTCGAAAGATAAAGTTTATTATTATTATTATTATTATTATTGTTACACAACTACATGTCACGTTGCTACATATGATATAACGGCTGCATAAATCTACAATGTCTTTCATATCGCATACCAGCTCCCACCGTTCATAAGCCCCCCATCTCCTCCCCCATCTTCCCTCCCCCCCAAAAAAATCTCCTTAAAAACTTTAACAAGTCCAGAAACTTGTAACCGCGATTCTGCGGTAACACAAATGTATTTGGGTGCATTTTTAGGGAAAATGAAGCTGGATTATTCTTGGAAAGGAAAATTTGAGGGGAGAAGTGAAATATTTATACTGTGAATTGCCGGGGTGACGGTCACGTTTGCGCGAACAGTCTGGTAATGCAAGTTCAATTTTTTATCGCGTCATTTGCCACGAAAAAGAAAAGAAAAAAAAGGAAGACCGCTTACCTTTCAAACTAACACTTGTAGGTATCACTAGACCGCTATAGCGTACAGCAAGATTCTGGAAAAATAATTAGAACTATTTCCAGACAGACGGCACAAACCCCAGGTGGTTGTTGTAGGAACATTATGTCCGGCCTTATCGTTTCTTTCAGCTAAATCAGAAATGCTTGAATCGGGTAATCAATGTAAAATAAGCCTCAACGATACCACAAAAAGTAGAAAACAGTTTAAAACGACGAGCGGACAAAGTTCTGATGATTCAGATCTTTTTAACAACCTGAATTTGGACACTGACACGTTTCAATGAAATGTGCCCTGGCTCATATTGAAGTTTGTGCAATCAAGGCACCCTCCATAAGTAGCTAGTGTAGCAAAAGTACATGAGGAAGGTAGGGAGAAAGGGATGCATGCAGAATAGTTTGAAATATTTAAAGGACTGGATAAAAGATTAAGATTTTTAAACCTCAGCAGGATAAAACTAGTGCGTTCACCTCTATATAATATTTGGAATAGCTCTTTTTTTAACGCCGTTTTTTCTGGTCCCGCAGCATTTCGCAGCCGTTTTAAGTCTCCTCCCCACAAACGGCTGCTTTGATCCGAACCGCATGCTTACCAATCAGGTAGCAGTAAATCAACAATGACGCCAGTGTCAGCGCGAAAATGGTCGGGGTTTCCAATGAATGCGGTACAAGGTGCTGTGGTGTCCGTTCACATTTCCGTTTACGTGGCTTGATTGATTATATGACTGACAGCCTATATTTTTGGAAAAAAGTGTGCTTGTGTTTTTGTTTTTTTGCTGGCTATGAACGTCAAACCGGAATACCACAAATGAACTTAGAGCAGTTATGAACTAAATTTAAAAACTATTTTTATTTTTAGAAGCCCGCTGACGGCAGGTTAGCCAAAAGCATACAAACCCTAACAAACGATTTTGAAACCAATTTCATTATGTTCATCGAGAAATCGACGAGGATTTCAGAGCCAGGGAGCTTCCAAGAGCGAAAAATGTACAGAGCTAGTTGGGATAGTGCTAGTGAATAAATGTATTTGCACAAGGAATGTGGTTCGCATAAAGGCAGCCGTTTGTGGGGGAAGCGTTGCATTTAGGAAAATACATCTTCCTGGACCGCGACAGCGACAATTTTCGGAACCCGCGACAGTTCACCTACCACCCGCGACAATTTACCCGCAACCCACGACCCGCGCCGTTTAGATTCTCACCGATCAAGATCGTAAAGATTTAGTCCAATAATATTACACACTGTAGGCTACCTTTTCTGTAATACAGAAAACACTGAGAAAGACCACTACTCACGCAATGCATCCTGGTTAAGCGTGACCCTTTCAGATACGGTGGCCCAGAAGGGACAACGCTTCTACTTGAAAATGTAGTGTCGTTCTGTAAAAATGTAACTGTTCTTTTTAGGATTAAACATCTTTCCTTAGAATTCTGCCATCGTTCCTTCTATATCTGCGACTGTTCCTTAGAAATATAGCTGTTCTATGGAAACTGTCGCGAGATTCTTCCGTAGAAATCTAGCCCTGCCGTAGTATAAGCCGTCGCTGTTCCGTAGAAATGTAGCTCTTTCGTAGAACTCTTTGCCTCTTCCGTTTAGAACTTCAGCGCTTCGTTAGAAATGGAACGCTTCCGCAGAAAGTTCAAACCTGTGCGCGCACATTAGCATGGGTGGGCAATGGGCATTAGCGCCTGGCTATTTCCGCCATTTTCTCTCCAATTGTCTTCCTTCCACTCGTTGCTCTCGATGTTCCTCTCGTTATTATCGGTACTAGCATGGTTTCTTGCCAGGGTTGTGGAACAAAATTGATTCAAAATGGAAAGTTCTACCACAGCTGTGAGATGGAGTTAGACGGTAGGTAAAATCGGTGATGATACTCTTGTTTCTGTACATTATCTATTTTGCATTTGTCAGAATGAGCGTTAAAGTAATGTTTTCAAATTTTATTATAGGCGCACCAGTACCAGGTGACGTAAAATCGTTGTCGTTCGATGAGTACAAAAAAAAGAAAGAAGGCGAAAGACATTCAAAGTTTAAAAAGGCAAACACCAAAGACACCAAACGACCTGCAGCTCAGAAAAGCGCTAATGAAGTGTCAAAAGTTCAATACTGAAACTCTGTTCAGAGCAATGATCCAAAGGGATAAAGTTAAATTTAGATTTACCATCCTGAAAAGGTTCCACTCCGGCCCCACAGTTATAGCAGTACTTTCCACCCTCTTGCACTTTCGTTTCACAAACTTGACATATTCTTTGTTTGCACGTGACGTCGGCATAAATTAAAAAACCGGGGTCAGCCATGTTGGGGGATAACCACGCGTTACAATCCCTGTAACATAGCTGTCTGAAGTGTAAGTTGAAGGTGTTACGCATATACTTGTCAATGTCATGCACTCTAAATAGCTGTCAATACTTGTATTAGGTATGCCAATGTAGACTATTTTAAGACTTGTGCTGTAGTTTGGATTGTGATACCTTTATTTTGTGTGAACGGTAAATTTTTTTTGTTGGATACTACACCGACCACATGCATTGCGGAAGCCGGTATGATCGTTTGCCACAACTCTGTGTTGTCTTTGGTTGTTTTGAATTGGTTGTGTTACAGGTATGAACAAGCAAGCAATTGAAAAGTGATTATTGTTTAAGCTTTCAAGGCTGAATGTTTCTTTTGTAATAAAAATTTTCCAAACTTGGCGCATACGCATATAGTTTAGTTTGAGATTCAGCTAATTACTGATACTTGTGGGATTGATGCTGTGTTTTCTAAATAGTGATAACAACACAAACTGGGGTATAACCAGGCACATATTTTGCGGAAACCGGTATTGTTTCGTTGGTAAAGGCAAAACCAGGTGAGTCTCTGGCTCCTATTGACAAAGCTGCCATAGTGTGCTATGCACTCACCAATTTATCAGAGTCCATGCATTGTACCATTTGATCGAGGTGAACTTACAACCAGTTTGATTCCAGGTACTTCATGTACAATTTTTCATATAAAGGCTGTAGTTAAGGCTAGCCACAATCTGTCGTTAAAGAACTTCAGTAATTCTCAAGTTGACAAAAACACAGCTTTAAGGTACACCATTGACAAGCAACATGTGTTTAGTTTGTGTCACAGATGCTAGTCGTTAATAGATACCTATACGACAAACAACCATAAAGTTCAGTTAGCATTTTGACAAAGAAAGGAGCACCCTCAAAGTAATATTTGGTGGTTGTGGTACAATTGAATAACCTTGACATTTCAATCATGATTGCTCAGTTAATTTTTTCTTTAAAAAGTTGGACAGATCAAGTTTCTTAGAGGCTCTTCTTTCAACTTCAAACATGTGCTGCCCTCCAAATCTTGTTGACAATAGCACCACGGCCCTTCCTCTTCTTCATCACCAGATGATGTTGATGAAGATGGAATGGCTAGAGCTTCTCGCCCTGGGCATGTATATTACTTCCCTACAATTTCAGGCAAAATGCACTTGCTTAAGAGATCAGAGGAAACAGAGCGTGCATTTTCCCAAAACTGTTGGTCAGGAAGAATTTCTGCACAAAGAGATCTATTGTTGTTCACACCAAAAAATCACAATATTCAACCTCACAGATGAACTTTACCAAACTCATCTTTCTTTAAACAAAAGTTGGTTTGGCCAGCAGCCTCAGCGATTGTGGAATCCTTGTGTGCATATGGACATTTTCTTCACACACACCCATACCACAGCATTTGCAGTTAATAATCCCATCAGGAGAAGCTCCCAAGTATGGTCACCTTAGATCAATATTGAGACCACTGTCAGAAATTGTCAAAGACTCATGGTCAAAAATTGTCAGACTGGTAAGCTTTGTGAGCCCTTCCTTCGTTTGCACAACCCCACCTCGTGGCCGCATTTGAAAACTTATGGGCTTAAGGGTAGTATATGGACTTAACAAGACTCTTAGCAGGCTTAGCTGTATTTGTTTTGCAAGCAGTTTTTAGATTGGAAGCAGTAATACGACCTGCCTGCCTGCCATTTGCTACCAAACTTTATATTGTGACTGCTTTCTAGTTGAAGCTTCTATTGCTCCTCACTCATCAGGTGTAATCTCAAGCAATATTTGTTGACACTGCTGCAGCAACTCTATGTACCGGTAATCTAACTGCAAACACTCTTCTCTAAGCTATTGGGCAAGGGCTTGGGTACATTACCAATTTCTTTACAAGTATACTGCTCATTTAAGGGTGCGACAAGGGGCAAGACTGCTGGATTTACTGTACAGCCAGAAATACTTCTAAAAATAGTTTTCTGCTCTTCTGGGGTTGGGGCAGGTGTCCTGGTTGTTCCGATCCCAGGGTTAGATCTAGTAGCCATAGGACTAACCAGTGTTTCTCCACCATCAATTCATGCTTCCTTCAGGCAGAGGTAAAATCCATCTCAATTATAGGTAATGGGGATTTCTTTCATATGACTAGAGAGAAGCCATTTATTCTTTTCCTGTGTGCATGTGGTAGAATCTCTAATTCTAACACCAGCCTCCACAGCAAAAAGCTCTGCCCCAGCATGAGACCACCCTTCACATAATCCTGCTATGCAATAGCAATGGGAAGCAATTACAGTTCCATATTTTTCTGCCAGAAACCATGTTCAAAGTGGGATGTCTTGGGCTCTCTGTGAGCGATTTACCAAGTGAGAGTACACAAAAAGTCTTAATTCTAAATCCAAAATTGAGATCCTTGAAATATGCCACATCACTCGCTAATGTGAGTACTATGAGTGATATGTCTTTTGAACTTGCAGCTGTCGTGTCAAGATCGACTAGATCACTCTGACAAAGGGCTAACGCACGAAACGTCAGCATTTTAACACCTAACGGTGGCCAATTTACAATTTCAACTTGGTTGAAGTAACCAAATTACCTAGAAAAACAAGAGTTGTTAGCCGAGCGCCAGTAAGTAACGCGAACTACACAACGAATACGCTTTATTTATACACGGCGAAACAAGATGGAAGATACACAATGGAGAGAAAACAGTCAGGCGTCACTCGTATGAGCGCGCGCATAAAACTTAACAAACACCGCAGGACAACCTGCTGGCGCAACGTCGTTTTCGTTCCTCAACGAGAACAAACTATAATAACAAAGGCTCAGGAATTCTGCCAAAGTATAAATGTTGAAAGTGGTAGGACCCTAATACATGACATAGTCTTTCAAGTACGATGGCGGTTTACGGGACCACTGGGGCCTTGGAGAGGCTGGCTGCGCACAGCTTTCGTCAGGGTTAGAGTAGGACACGTCGGGTTCGACCGGGGCTCTGGGAACTTCAGGTTCCTTAGGATCGGACAGGGTTTCTCCACTGTCGCCTTGAGGGAGTGGGATGGAGGAGTCCAGGGATTCAGGGTTGGCATCGAACGGATGAGTGATGTCCAACGGTGGTTGAGGGGAGTCGGGAACGGACACTTGTTCATCGTGGTCTTCATCATCTGCTCGATTTACGCAAGAAGAGGGGGAGTTGACTTGTGTGGGGGACGACGTAGCATTCGGACAGCTTGACCTTGTAAGAAGAAGCTCTCAACTGACAGCCGGAGAACTTCTTGACAAAACACCATGGGTCGTTTATCTGTGTAACGAGGTAGCGGTTTCGGGCGTGGAGCTTGTTCCGGTCTTACACTAGATAGACCAGATCGCCAACTTTGTTCTGGAGTTCGGGTGGTGCGAGGCCTCTGGGATTCTTGGCATGCTCAATGGATGAGTGGTTGTTCAGACGCTGTTGGTACTTAGCAAGTATAGTGTTGTAATCTGCAACGGGAAGCTGGTTACTAGTGAATTGGCTTCTTTGAGTCCACAGCTCGCGTGAAGAAAGGCCCTGACGACGTAGACGAGCGTTGAGGCGAGCAACAGCAATAGCTAGTCTCACTTGATCGATAGGACCACCACCAGGTTCCTGCTTTAGTAGTTCGTCCTCGAGCTCTTGTACTGCCCTTTCTCCAACAAGGTTCTTGTTCTTGTTTTTTCCCAATGTCAAGCCAAACATTTAGGTGTTTGAGGCCGTCATTGTTGCTTAACGAGACGAAGGAAGGGTCGGGGTCGACACGGATAACGGCACGTGGGCCATCGATGGGGTACAAATCTACAACTAGACACGTTAAGGCATTCCGCAATGTGTCGTATTTCTCGTCTGCGATGAGGCAAGCAGCGGTGTAAGACGTGGCACACTCTCTAAGAACGAGGATTAAATGACGCTCACGTTTGATGACGTCGGCAGCAAAAGCAATCCCGATAACATCTGGGGGATCCTTTGACGTCTGGCTGAAGAGAGTGCTTAGAAACTTTTGTAGTGAGGCGCACGTGTGGCAGGATGATGAAACACGTGTCAAGGCAGGGCCCATGACTAGGGCTTAAAAGTGGCGTTGCACGACCATTTGAAGTTGGTTCCGAGATGGGTGGTTGAGACGCACATGAAGGGCGGTTAGCAGGCCGTCGAAAACGGATCTGGGGGCGACTATGGCCTCGGAAGTAGCGGCAAAGGGATGCTCACGTTTCACGACGAGGAGGCCGTCCCGAGAAATGGAGGCGACATTCAGGTATCTCTTGACGTCTTTGAGGTTGGTGAGTTTTTTGGAGGGTCAGGTGCCTTGTTTTAAGTGTGCATGCACGCGTCGTAGGTCGGGGCAGCCATTTTGGACTTCCTGCCATATGGAGCGGGTAGTGTAGGGGAGAGGCTTGTTGTTATCAATTATGTCTTGCACGGTCACATCACGGACAACAGAGTCTTGGGTCGTACTGATGAAAGAGCATATTTGACAGTTTGGTTCCGAGCAATCTGGGGCGTTTCGACTGGCAAAGTCTGACGGGAGGTTTGCAGAACCTGCTAGGTGTTGCAGGGTGACTTGAAAGCGGCTAACTGTAGTAAGGAACGATGTTACTCTTGGGCTGGCGGAAAACTCCCCTCTGCAGAGTTTTTCCACGGCTTGAACACGCGGTTTGCTGTCGGTTAGTACGTGTGCGCGATTTCTAGATTGGGTGATGTAGGGGCTGAAGTGCTTGACAGCTGCTGCAATGCTTAACGCCTCGACTTCGCACGGTAACCATTGAATCTGATGCTTGCGAAGTTTGGCGCTGAAAAAACCTGCAAGGTGTAGGCCATTGTCGCGAGTGATGTATAATGTAGCACCGAGACCACGTTGTTTGACGGAACCGTCCGTGACAATCCACAATGTATCAGTGGGGCGCGGGAGTGTGATGGGTCTTGACCCTGACAAAGCTTGTTGTGCAGAACGAAAGACCTTGGTCAGGTTTTCGTCCAAGCTAAGGGAGTCTGGCGATTGCATTCCCGAGATCGCGCTTTCCAGAGGGTCGATTATTGAGGCACAGTCAGGTAGAACTCGCCCGAGGACCTTGTATGAACCAATGAATGAACGCATGTCCTTAACAGTTGTAGGGAGAGGGCATGAAGACAGGACAGCGATACGATGAGGACTGGCAGATAGGGTTCCTTGTGACCATACCTATCCGAGGACTGTCGTTGAGTTAGGGCAAATTACGGTCTTTGAGGGAGAGAGCCGCAAATTACATCTGTCGAGTTGGTCGAGGACGCGGGTCCAGATAAGTAAGAGCTCTTCGGGTGAAGAGAAGCCACAATATAGGTCGTTGGCTATTTTAGCGACGTGTCCTTCCTGTATGAAGTCGCCGAGGACGCGGCACATCATCTCCTCCAGTGCAGTTTCAGAGCCGTGCATACCCATAGCTGATCGGCAATAGACACGTATACCCCGGAAAGGGATAGCGACACCGCAGTATTTGCGAGATTCTTTAACCAGTGGAATCTGATAGAATGCTCGGCTGAGGTCGGTTTTGATTATGAACTTCCAAGGAGCAATAGTACGCAGGGTAGAGTCTACGTCTGGCATCAATGAAGGTTGGGGTTTGCTGTACCGACCGACGTCGGCAAAGGCGGTAACGAGGCGATGGCCACCGGAGGGCTTCTTAACCAGAAATGAGGGATTCAAGTACTCTACGTGGACGTCGACCTCCTCGGGTTTGGAGAAAACGTGATCTTTTTCAAGCTCGTCGAACTTTTCCTGTAGCTCGATCAACTTATCGCGGGGGTGCAAAGGGAGACGACCTTTGCGTTGAGGGGGTTCCACGGGGCCCATGTTCACGTGGGCTTCGATGGAACCTGCGGCGCCATTGTAGCCAGGTAGGTCTGGACCAAATACACGGTCATGCTTGAGCAAGGCTTGTTGGAACTGATCACGAATTGTGTCTTCAAGAATGTTGTTGGGGTCTAGCTGAACGCCGTGGGAGTATGGATTGTTGACTTGTGGCTGCGAGGGGGGGAGAAGGGACTTGGGAGGGATTGATAACTGGAACATCTTGAGTAGTGTGGCGGGCGAAGCAGATGTGTTCGTGGCGTCTAATGGCCTGTGGTTCGTCGGTGTCGTTCGTTATGCGGGCTTTACCGTCTGTGGTGACCACCAGTTGTGGTTGGAACCAGGAGGTGGGGGCAGGCTCTACGGCAATTGTGGATTCGGCTCGTAGCTCTGGAGGTACTATGACTTCGACGAAATCACCGGGCCAGACGACGATGGCGGGGGCCGATGACCGAAGGACGTAGGAGGATGTTTGTCTCAAGGAGTAGGATTGGTGGCTCTTGACTGGAGCTTCGGGGAGGTACTTGGTTGTTTCCCGGCCATGGATTGTTACTTCTTGAGTTGCGGGACGTATGGTGATGTCCTTGGCAATGAGGAACGGAATACCTGCTAGGTTGTCGACATCTAGATCCTCTACGACGAGCGCTTCGAGTGTTAACTTCATCTTGGTGCGTGACAGTGTAATGTGGACTTCACCGATAACATTCAAGGGGGTCGTCCCATCGGCCAATAGGGCTTTTTGGTTGGACTTGACGATGTTGAGGTTGAGCTTGCGTGCGAGGCTTGCCTTAATCATGCTTGTCTCAGCACCAGTGTCAAGGGTCAGACGCACGGGATGCTGCATGTAGAAAGCACCGAATGAGGGTGAATAGTTGGAACTGACTCTACGGGAGACGGCCCGTGCTGACGGGGGATGTTCACATTCGTCGTCATCGAGCCCAAGGGCGCCGACACCGAGGTCGTAAGGTGGCTCTTCATCCTCGGCGTTGAAGGTGGCACGTGATTTGGACATGAAGAGGAAGTCTTCAGATTTCACGATTGAGTTTCTTGATATAACAGGACAATAGTTGGCTATTTGGCCTAGCATCAGGTCGAGATGGGCAGCCTTTTGGTATGCTGTTCGTCATCGTGCTAGAGGAACATTTTCGCCGTCGTTTTGTAGACCTCTTGTGGGGTTTGCAGAAGTTTTCTTTTGCCAAGAGACATTATCGCTTAAGAAGGAAACACAATTAGCGTCGAGGGACAAGATATATTAAAGATTCTGTCGCCAGGCTTCAAATGAAGTAATTGTTTCTGATTTGGTGAGAGACCATTGCGTTGGTGCACGTGTGGTTGCCATTCTTGCAGGCTATGTATGATTATCTCGAAGGAGAACACTGTACTTAGCTCTTTTTCCGGTCGTAGCGAAGGCCGGCTCGTTGTTGGACCTTTGCCAGTAGTTTGATGACTTAGTGTTGAAAGTGTAGGTGGGTTTTTGAACGCTGCCACCACGCCAGTAAGTAACGCGAACTACACAACGAATACGCTTTATTTATACACGGCGTAACAAGATGGAAGATACACAATGGAGAGAAAACAGTCAGGCGTCACTCGTATGAGCGCGCGCATAAAACTAAACAAACACCGCAGGGCAACCTGCTGGCGGAGGCCGATAAAAAATGAGTCCTTTATTTTGCTCTGTTTGCTTCTCTCCGAGATCATCAGAAAAAAATACACTACCGTGACTAACTCTGTCGAATACAACAACTTCATTTGGGTTTTTATAGTAGTTCAATATCTGGATATTGAACGTTCAGAAGGAGCTCGATGTTTTCGGAGAAATAACTTTTTCTCAACGCATATCGGTCGAAGCCTTAAACAGTTATTTTTTCGTGGTACCTTGAGTTCGTAGGACCCTCTACACCCGCAAAGTAATCCGAATACTGAAGGTTCACATCGGGCACGCCTTCGGAAGCCATTTTGAAAGCTTAGTTATCCCCCAACATGGCGGCCGCGCATGACATAGCGAATTTTTGTCACGTGGTTCAAAACAAAGAATAAACATCGCAACGTTTGCAAAATGGCGAGCAACGAACTACGGCCAGGCGCTAATGCCCAGTGCCCACCCGTGCTAATGCGCGCGCACAGGTTTGAACTTTCCGCGGAAGCGTTCCATTTCTACGGAAGCGCTGGATTTCTATACGGAAGAGGCAAAGAGTTCTACGAAAGAGCTACATTTCTATGGAACAGCGACGGCTTATACTACGGCAGGGCTAGATTTCTACGGAAGAATCTCGCGACTGTTTCCATAGAACAGCTATATTTCTAATAAACGGTCGCAGATATACAAGGAACGATGGCAGAATTCTAAGGAAAGATGTTTCATTCGAAAAAGAACAGTTACATTTTTACAGAACGACGCTACATTTTCAAGTGGAAGCGTCGTCCCTTCTGGGCCAACCTATTAAGATATTCACCCTCTAGAGAAGTTGTAGGTTTATTAAGCCCGGTTGTTTTCAGCCCTTTGCATTTCAGCCCTTTGCAACCTCAGGCCGTCGTTGTTGAGCTCTAATGGGTTTCTTCCCTCTAAAGAGGCACCGGGAATGTCTTCACTCAAATTATCTGCAAAACTCACCGCAATTTTTAAAACAGAACATTCGACAAGATATGTTCAAGCCACGTAAGATCAACCTATCCCGCGATGAAACGATCGACAATTTCACAATCCACAACCTTTCGAACAAAACTTACAACCTCTGCCTCTTAAGAGGAAATGTGGCCAAAAATCGAACATTTTCAAAATATGGTGGCAACAGCCGAAAAATCGATTCGGCTCATATTCTCAAGATAGGTAGGCCCTATGGTGAAACAAAGCACTCCATACTTCGTTTGGCTGAATATCGATTTATTTTCGAGAAAATCGATAAAAGCTGAATTTCATTCAAATGCCGCTAATGAAGCTCAAAATTTCAGACGAATCTCCAAATCTTGAAAAAAAACATCAATACATAATTTGACAGCAATTTGAGCACTTCTTGATCATTTATTTACACAACGTAATTGAATTTATCCGACCTTCTTCTAACAAGATTAAAAATAGGTCAAAAGTAACCCGTTATTTAACTATGTGCTATACAAAATAATCTACTGATAATCTGGCTTTTGGAAGGCGAAGTGTGGTTCTTTTCCATCTCCAAAGCATGTTTTGGAGAAATGATTAAGTGCGATTTAATCAAATTTTAAAGTTGGATAAAATGAGCTCATTTGACGATGCCGTCAGTTATTCGAAAATGTACACATTCACATGCAAACTCGATTGTTTCGCATTTTACATCCATTCTACAGCTAATTTAAGATAATATCATCTTACCGTCCATATTGCTGTACCACAAAAGGGGATTGTAGTCCTGAAATTTTTGCATTGGTCCCATAATAGCGCTATAACTTGGTAGGATAGTCATCACCCCCTGATAATGATTGTTTACAAAGCGTATCTCGGGGTTTCTCTATTCCCATTTCGTTGAAATACTTCGCGTAAGAGATCTTTGTTTAAATATAAGTCTACAACCGAACCGTGAACCAAATTTAAGCGGAATGTTGCTAGTTCCAGAAACATTTTTCTCGCGTGTAGAATAACGCTAATTAATTCAAAATGAGGTCTACTGAAGTAAAACGCAAAAATAAAACGTTGGACTATGAACCACGTGGCTCCAGGAACTAAGGTCGTGTGTTACATATGAAACAGGAGCAAACAATTATCTAACTCCGATCATAATTTAATGTATCATAATTTAATGTTATATGGTACTTGAGGGGATGAAGCTCATTTAAGGACAAAAAAAAGCGAACGATCTGCCAAGGGCATAGCCCATCATACATCACTGCAGATGTGCGACAAAGAAAAGTGTAGTGCTTGAATATTTGTTTATTTAAAGGAAGTCTTATAAGGGTCAAACCTGGAAAATCACGACTTTCGCTGAAATGTCTGTAAAAGCCAACGTTCAACAGCTTTATATCTATACTACTTCTTCTCCAGAGACTACTGTGCCTTGTAAGTTACTCGCGCCGGTGGTAAGACTACGACCCGGGTAGCACGTTCACAATTTTTACACCCACCTTTTCCCGGCAGCGGTCCCAAAAAACTCACATCTGGAAATAAAACAATTTCTGCGTATCTCGGAACTCAAGAAACTCTTCGAGTAATCATTGCACCAGCTGACACAGCAGACTCGAGTGCGAGTCGGTATACCTACATGAAATACTTGCATTTTGGAAACAGTGGATTTGAAATATCAACTCAACTAGTTAGTTATTTAGTATTCTTGCCCAAGAAGGTAGCCAAGTAGTTATCTATCCCCCTCAAATATGGTCGGGCCCAAAGCCATCAGTGCATTATATGGCGAAATATTATAGAGCGTGGCTGATGCGTAATGAAAAAGTTAACATAAGCCTGTTGTCTGGTCAGACCAGAATGTTCACGCCTATCGGAAAACAATAACATCTAGATTTAACCAGAAAAAAGAAAGTAAACAAACCCATGTTGTGCCTATCTAAATTTAAGAAGTGAATGACTACTTCTTATAGAAGTCCAAAGCCAATCAATGCATCATGTGGCGATGTATTATTGAGCGTGGTTTGATATATAAGAAGGAACTCTGCGCCTCGAACTGGAGCCTCTCGTTCACCCCAAACCATGCTTTCCACTAAGCGAGGGACAAATTGTCATGGAATGTATGTCAGCAGGAGGAGTGAATATGGCTGCTCGGCTAAGAACTAGGTCAACTTCGTCTTCTGGCCCGGAAAAACCGAGACTAGCGGAATCGCTCTCAATCCGCCTTGAACGGGCAAGAAGAGGTATAATTAAAGTTTCCCGTTTTCTCGATCGTCTATCGAGGTCATAATGTACTCTTACTACAGTTTTGAACGACATGCAATGCTGTTGCAGACTTACATCTTTTCTCTGCGATTCATTTTATTAGTAAAAATTTTAAAGTTTAAAATTAAAATTGAAATTGAAAATAAAATTAAAATTTTATAATTTTAAATTTTAAGACTTTAAATTTTAAATTTTAAATTTTAATTTTAAATTTCTCTTGGCTAGAAATGGTTGCCTAGATAAGTTTGGAAAACAGTGGTGCGGACTAACGTGCATACTCTTGGCATGGAAACCACTTCTAAGGGTAACATTTTGTGTAATTATAGCCTGGGCAATTCCTTTTGATGTTAACAAAGTTTTTTTTTTATTGTTGGGTTGGTATTAGTTGCGAATATGGCCGTTGTAATAACATAAACCAGCAATTTGCGTATACTAGACTATCGAAAATCGTCCAGATTGCCTTGACTTTTTTACTTCAGGAGAAAATGATATGTATAATGAATATGAAGGAGACCTGTTTCGAAGTTTTTTTTATGATATAAGAAGGAATTCGAGTGTTCCGATAATGTTTTTCTTAAGGTGACATGCAAGTCACATTGGTCACGTAGCGCGCTTCTTGAGCTCAAATACGCTTATATAAATCGCTGTAAAAATTGGTAGTTTAAGTAGCCCAAAAACTTTATTGCAGTTTCTAAAAGCAGAAACCTTGTTCTTGACAATGGTTATTGTCTCAGTTTATGGAGCCATGTAACAATGGCCGATTTTAGTCGCCAAAGTTTAGCTATGTTTTGACGGTGAAATTTTCCCTGAGTTAGAAAATTCGTAAAAAAATCGTTTTTTAAGGAATCTTGGAAAAAATACTTCAGAACCTTTGAAAAACATCTCTTGTTTTAGAATTGCTATGTGGTTTTCGAATTGCTGGGGAAGTAACTTTTTTTCAGCCGTTATCTTGAGGTGCACTATTTCACCGGGAAAACACGGTTATGAACCCCTAAAACACAAAATGCCACCGGTTTCCCAAAATTATTTTTTTCGGCATTTTTCATATTTTTCCGTAACTAAGGCCATTCATACCTATGTTTTGGCAAATTTTGAAAGAATTTAAATTTTTTTTATGTTCAACATCTCTGCTCGATTGTTACAGACGACCACTCTTTAGCCTCGTTTTCGTGAACTCGGTTCAGGTCGCAACCGCGCGCCGCCATTTTGAATAAGGCCTTTAACTGCCGTCTTTTTCTAACGTTGGGAGCTGATTAATCAGTCTTTGGAACTGATTTTCATTGTATTTTGCAAGATGCGCCCGAGCTATGATCGCATATCGAAACGGAGCGAGTCCTTACGATATGCCCACAAGCATGCTGGTTAACACCGTGGTAAGCTAACTAACTGTTGTTATTTTACAGTTTCAAATTCAAGAGCAGTTTTTTCACATAATCTGCGTACAGTACATGAATCCGTTTACCTAATCTAACGGTTATTCTGTGTTGAATTCATTGAGTTACACCCACGGAATTTCAAAGTGAACATGAACGATAAATTCGTATTAACATTACAAGTAAATGAAGCTGAATTCCAGCAAAGAGTTTTCACATTATCAGTTTACAATTCACGAACCATGTCCATAACCTGCTTGAATATTTTCCCTTACATTCACTGAGTTACACCCTCGCAATTTGAATAAGCGATTCGTATATTCACCACAAATGAGGCACATTTCAAACTTTTCGTACGATTCTGGGCATATAAATTTAAGTAAGATGCTTCTCTCTTTTATTTTAAAGAGTTTCTTTTGATGTAAACTTTAAAGTTTAATTTACTCCTTAAAGTGCTTGAGAATAATTAAATTTTGTTTTAATTTACGTGCGTGAAGATAAACCTGAAGTGTTGCAGAGTTCTCTTTCCAGGGTGAACTCACATGAACGGGTGTCATTAATCTACTTGATATAGTATGATTCTCCCAAACCTGCAGTGTTACTGCCCTGGTTTTTTACAAAGCTTCCTGATACAGCTGTGTGCCAGCCAATGATTAAAGGCTCATTAATATGCCATATTTTAGCAGCTCTATTTTAATTAAATTCCATCTTTAAGTTTTTTGGCATTTCCTGTTTGAAAATTTATAAATGGCATTGCTGCTTCATCCTAGTAAAGAGGTATTACACATTTCTATTTTTAAAACCTGAATTATGAAGTCAACTTTATTTCGATGAGTTTGGAATTTTATACTACAGAAGAGCACTTTGACTGGAGTATAATACAGTTTTACTTATTTGCCATCTTTTTCACCCATATAACTATGTGTCTTAAAGTAGGGAAATGATCGATATCATAATGAAATTAAAATCTATCCATACTTTTAAATACAGGTATGAAATAATGATGTGATGAATATCTGATGTTATGAAACACTTACAATGCGAAAACCTGCTGCTGGTAGCCTTTGTGGTTAATTTCTAAGCTGTCAGAAATAAAGAGGTTAACTATTTAAATCTTCTCATAATTCTTACTGAGGAGCACAGCGACGATCTTGCGTTAGTGAGAAATTTATTTGAAAAACTATATTCAAATAATATTTCAAAACTGCGCACAAAAATTTCAAAACTATATTCAAAATATTTTCAAAATTGCTGACTCATCAACAATTCAAAATGGCTGTAATGTGACGTCATGGCACAGCTGTACTGTTACATCATCAGATCAACATTTAAACCACTTTAAAGATAACTTGTAAATCCTTGAGTGGAAAATTTGGAAAATAAAAATCGAATAACACTTAAAAAAAATTTACGTATAAAAAATATGGAAAATAAAAATTGAAAAACACTTGAAGAAAATTTACGTAGAGAAAATATGGAAAATCAAAATACACTTAAAGAAAATCCACGTATAGAAAATATGGAAACAAATTTATCAACATATAATATAGATATGAATAAAAACGAATTACAGAATCTGACAAAAGACCAGCTCATTGACATAATAATGAATTTGAAACCTGTTCCAAACTATCAACCTAAACCAACACCGAGGAAAATTAAATTTACATTATCACCAAATTATGTTCAAAAGATGGTTCAAGCTTATGAAGAAAATATTATTGAACCACCTCTTGAGTTTAGAGATGATTATAAACCAGTGCCTAAACCAAGAACAAAAAAGCCTGTCCCTACACCAAGAACAAAAAAGCCTGTTCCATTATAATAATTACCAAAAACAGTGATCAATGAGACAAAGAAGGCTTTAAAAGGATTTGTGAAATCATATGAAATACAAATAAAAAATTATAAAGATCCATTAATTCAAATGCAGAGCACAAGATTGGCTAGTCATCAATATATTAAAAAGATATTCAATGAGATGAAAGGTCTCAAATTTGCAGAGACAGTAAAGATCACCTTTGAGAAGCATAAAGCTGATTGATGAAGATATAACAAAAACAGCATATTTTAATAGTGAACATATTTTAATAGCATCACTTGAGAGCATGTCAGATTCAGGGAATTCAAACACAGGAACTTCTAGTTGTTTATCACTGGGAGTAATCATGGATGGCAATTCCTCCAGGAGTCTTAAATAGATCCAGCCAGATGGAGCAATCGATTTCAGCAGCAGCTTTGAATCAATCTCTTTTCCTGCCTGGATGTTTGGTCTTAGTAAAGTACCACCAGAGTTCTTTACTATTTCGAAATACAAGCCCTCCATTTCACCTGTCAATAATTGCACTAACTCATTATGAAGTTTTTTGGTATCCCACTTTCTATCAATGTCAACGCCTGATATAATTCGTCCACTTCTCTCTAAATCAGGCTTTTCTGCTTTCATCGGTATTTTCTCTCTTCCCATTTCTAGTATCATAACATCCTTAGAAACTATCTCAGATGCTAACGGTCGACCAGCAGGACGCCTTGCATTCTGAAGGACTAGATACGGCCACGAGCTAGAATTAGAAGGTCTTCTGTATCTTCCTCTTGAAACTGTCGGAAACCTCCTCTGCAATTCTGTTAGTGCGCTATTAGCTGGCTGGGTTTGGCGAATGAAAGTCGTCTCCGATGTTGTTGGTTGACGTTCGTTACTAGGAAATCTTGTCGTTGACGGTCCGTGCTCAATTAACGACCTTAACTGATTAATACTGTCTATTGCAGCTTGTGCGATTTCTTTCACTTGCTCGGGAATCGAAGGGGCCGCCACCATCTTTGTTTGGCAGCACAGGCAGAGAACTACTGCAAGGTGTTATGGGTAAAGGGATTTTGAGAAACATACAAAATTAATTCCAAACACACACAAAATTAATTCTAAACACACACACAATTAATTACAAACACATAAAATATTTTCTTCTAAAAATATAATTAATAGGAATGGTAAAATTAATTTGTTGGTTAAATAAAATATTTTAGAAATGCAAAATATTAATTCTATCAATGTGGAAAATTAATTTATGCACAGTTAAAAATTATATGCACCATTTTGACCAGAACGGGCCCTCATAGTCAAGAGCTTGATCGAGATATTTATTTGCTGTTTGTTTTATTTCCTTTTTTGAGTAATCTGATTTGATAGCTTTTGCAGCACCTTGTCGAGCAAGATAAGCTCCACTGTTGGCTATAATCCCTTGAGAACCATTTCACCAATTGAGTGATTGTTTCCTACATCAAACAATGCTCCACCTGGTTTATTTTTAACGAATTTAGTTTTAGTTATACCACATTCTTCACAAGTGCACTTTAACATCAATCTACCATTTTTAGCTGGTTCATATCTTTCACTTCCTTTAACACATTCTGTAACTTTTCCCTACTTAACACAATAAGATTTCATATATAAATATGTTATATTAATTGTTGAAATACTTAACAATGAATCTTTCATTTTTCATAGTGTCATTTATGTCAGAAACTTTAATTTAAGAAGATCTTGATATGATTTACCTTTTTCATTTCATTCAAGAAGTACAAACAGAAATAAACACAAGTGGTTGTCATTAAATTCTGTATTTGTTTATCTTGATGAAGTAGAGTTAGATTCTTCTTTTTAGCATGATTGACAATTTCTTGAAATGGTGGCATTCCAAATGAATCGAAATAATTGATGACATTATCTTTAACGAAAGTTGTTACCCAGTGTGATCCAGGCATGTAAGATGGATGAAGATTATAAATAAAAAGAGCTTGTTTATGATTGTGTGGTACTTTTTGGTCTCTACTTAAAACATTATTTATTGGAATTTTTAGATATTTACACCATTCAAGACGATCGAAATTTGTCATAGGAATTGTTTTATGAAATTGTGATTTTACAAAATTGATCCTAGTATTGGAATTGAATTGAACGGACTGTTTGGTCCTAGAAGCAATCCTTGGCCTTTTTTGGTTCTTTTTTTTTACCTCTGCCAACTTGACTATTTGGCCAATTTCCAATAAATGGAGGAGGCATTTGAGGCATGTATGAGCACCTAATCGTGGAGCTCCTTTACTACTTTTTAGTGGCGGTCCTCCCATTCATGGTGCACCTTTTCCAGAAACTAAATTCTTAACCAAATCAATAGCCATTGGAATACCAATTGAAGCAAGAATAGTACCAATTCCTGATTCCATTTGAGTCTTTGTTGGTTTAATGTGAACACCTTGTCCACTTTGTAAAGCACCTAAAAGATCTCTTTTCTCTTTTTCAGTCAGTAAATGTTTGTATTGAATGAGTTGATTTATTTTATTCTGTGGAATTAGAAAACCACCTGTTTGAACACCTCTTCCAGAAATTGCTTTAACCAATTGAGAAGCTCATTCACTAGGCAATCCAGACAAAGCAGACAAACCTAATGTCTCTCCAACAGTTGGTAAAAGAGTTCTTCCTGAAATGAGAATTGATGTTAAAAGGCTGCCTCCAACTTGGTTTCTGATGTTTGTTTTAGAAAGTTTTATATCGTTACCTTCTTTCATTTGTTTACTTTTTTGGTATCTTTTTGCTAATGTTGTTGGAACAAATAGTTTATCATTACCAGTCAGTGCTTTTGAGGCTAATCTTAATGTTATTGACTCTTTGTGTTTGTAAGCTTTACCGAGATTCTTTTGTGATTTGGCAATAGTTTAACATTGATTTCAAATAACTGTGTCATATATTTAATACGTTATACAATTTATATTGTAAAACATATTTAATAAAAAAGGTAATAAATCAAAAATATTTAAAACATATCAAAATTTTTTTGACCAGCCTTTTAAACCTAAGTATAATCATACTTGTCTTTTAATCTTGAATGATATTTACTTAATTCATGCTTCAGATCATGTTTTTTTCAATGAAGTTTTGAAAGTTTTAACAACATACCTTTATTTGTTTGTCATGCTTTATAATGCTTTACAGCTGTTTTATCTGGGACAATTAGTATTGTGTCTCCTATTATAGCATCAGTTTTTATTCTTAATGTTATTCCACTATTTGAACTATAAGCTTTGTACATAGATTCTAATTGATTTGGTGTTAAATCAACTCCTATATCAGTATGTGTCATATGTAATTACCCTGGTGAAAATCTTGTTCAGGGTCCTGTCCAAGATCTTGATAAGATCCTTACTAGGATTCTACCTGAAATCCTATTCAGGATCTTGTACAAGATCCTGTAAGATCCTGTAGGATCTTGTACAAGATCCTATAGGATCCTATAGGATCTTGTACAAGATCCTATTTTGATGAAACAGAATCCTGTACAAGACCCTAAAGATTCTATAGGATCCTGCATAAGATCCTATAAGCATTAACCGCAGGGCCGAGTCTGAGTGAGAGTAATAATTAAAATTCAAGATGGGAGTCAAAGGTTAGGGTAACGTAGAATTGATTTCTTTATCACACAGATGTATGAGGCACATACACGGTGAGGAGTAATTTGTTGTTTATTCCGGTTTACATTTATAGGAATACAGATTACATGTTTTAAGGTTAGAGTTGATTCGTTTACATGTTTATTTTTAATTTAATTTACTCTTTAAGTTGTTTAATCACTGTATTTAGATCTTATTGGAGTATTGAGTCAGTCGAATTTATATATGAAACAGTAGTGTAAATGCAATCCATTTGGGAGAGTTTTATTAGTTACACAAGACATGCTCAGTAGTGTTGATTAAACTTTGCACATGTGCATTTGTAGTGTATGATAAAAACGTGGTGTAATAGTCACAAAAAATGCCAAATACAATTAAAAATAGGAACTTTATTTATAACAAATTCACTCCACTAGAATACACAGCAAATAATATAAATTACAATTAAGGTTAATAAAAAAACAAATAAAAACTTTATTTAACAATTTATCTGCTGTGACTTTAGTCTTTAATGTTCCTGTTGTTGGATTCTTGTAATTTCTCCTTCCATTTTCTACAATCAGCACAATGACACGGATTAGGCTTCAAAGATTTCTTGTAATAATATCTTACAAATGCCAAAGAAGCTTCCGTGACGTGCACTCGTAATTTTTCTTCTTCATCTAACAAGCCAACTGGGAGCTGGCCATTTCTGTTGGTTGGAATTTCATGAAACTGCAGTGCACACATGATTTTCATATATTGAAAATTCATTGATTTACATCACTTCGGCCAGCACCTAGTTGGCTTGTTAGCTCAGTTGGTAGAGCACTGCACCAGTATAGCAGAGGTCATGGGTTTAAATCCCATACGGGCCTGAATTATTTTTTCAGGCCTTATTTCCACCCACTTAGATAACCTGGGTTATCAATGCAAGAAACACCTTAATTCATACAACTTTATTCCTTTCTCTTCAACATCGATTACTGTTTCTGGAGCACAATCAAAAGAAAGCAGGTTATAAAAACTTTTAATTCAGGTAATTATTTGAGTATGTGAGTAACATTTGATGTTTTCTCATGAAACAGAATGGTTCAGCAGAAGACAGCCCAAAAGGAGTGAACTTGACAGTAACAAAAGTGACTAACTGGTAAACTTGAGGACTTGGCAATTACATCCTGGTTTGATATTCTGACAATTACAGTTTACTGAGATAATTAAAATGTCCGTTACTATACAGGAATGTACCTTCCATATGACCTGTACAGTTGTAAAGAATGAGATAACGAAAAAAGTCCGGCAGAGCATTCCACTGCTTTGCTGATCTCATGAAAGGTAAGAAAAGGAGTTAAAAGCATATTGTAGTTGCCACGAGGATTATAGGACGAGGACCGGAGCGAAAACATATTCTTCATATAAGCAGGAAAATGAGTGAAAAACGAACTCTTATATAACAGTATGAGAAAATTCTGAACGCGCTTGTTGCACAGCGACGTAGAGTTGACTTCTGAAAGAAGAGTGGTGTGTATAGAGACAACCCTTACGAAAAAAGTGCCTATTTTAAGTAATCAAGTATAGACCTAAGATCTTTTTTTATTTAGTGCTTCAAGCTTATCCTTATCGCGTGTTCCTCAAAAGTGCCAGGCAGAAGAGAAATGATAAAAATGAAGTCAAGTATACGCTTACAGGTTCCCTGCATATGAGTTTTCGATAGCGCAACATGACATTAAATTGATCATTAATCTTTTTTGCATACATTTGATATATGTTTAGAAAAATTCAGGTTATCTATTTCCATTGCGAAAATGTCTAACGTGTCTTTTACTGGGAAGGAAAAACCATACTCCGTATCACCGAGGACTAGACCCTGGTATTTGGTCTCATTAACTGATATCCCATTTTCATGGTACCACTGATTGGCCGCCCAACATCAAGAGATACGCATGTTTCTAGAGCTGCCGGATCGACATGGGAGTAGTAGACCTGATGATCATTCGCATAAGCGTTCAACTTGGCCTTCTTGACATGGAAGAAAAGATCGTTAGTAAAATGTTAAATAGTATAGGACCTAGCACACTCCCCTGCGCAATCCCACGCTTGACGCTTTCCCAGGTCGAAAGGTGTCTCTAACTTTAATTCTCTGAGTTCCTTCAGAGAGATAATACCTAATTAGGGCACATATTTTGTTGTCCATACCATAGGCCCTTAGTTTCGAAAGGAGGAGTGGATACTGAGTGTCATCAAACGCTTTAGAGAAATCCATAGAAACTACTGCATCGAGCTCCCCCCTGTCACGCATCATCATCCAGTCCTCCGTCAATCATAGCAAAGAAGTCTCGCATCTGTGAAACTTTCTACGGGCGCTTATGAAGTCTGATAAGAGTCCATCGTAGCATTCGTACGTCTTCCCCGATAGAAGCCTTTCAAAAATATTGTGAAGAGCAGGGAGCACAGTTACAGGCCTATGGTTGATCGTACAAAACTCGTCGTCTTTTCTATACCAATGAGTCACCATGCCCATTTTCCAGCTTTATTCCTTGCACCTTAAGCCCTGAAAAATTGTAGCAGGGGAGTCTGTAACCCGACTTCTTTCATCTACGTGTGTAATCTTATTTGGATGGCATTAAATACTCAGGCTTAAGCTCTCAATGGTGCATGGTGTTCTTACAAATGCTGATATCCAGACTAAACATTGATATACATGTAAGCAATTGGTCACTAATTGTGTGAATTTTAAAGGTTGGGAATCTGGAGAAGCAAGGATCCATCTACAATTAGAACTGAATTTAATGGGCACCCTCTTTTAAATTAATTTTTTTACTGCCTTCTCCCTTCAATGTTTAGACACGTGAAGGTTACTGTGTGGTGGATGCCCTCCCCTGGGGTGGGATGGTTGGCATATAAAGGCCCCCATTTAAACCAGCTTCAAATGTGAACTGGGCTAGTCTGTCTAAATATCGCAAATACAAATACAAAATGGAAAACATAGCTGTGCATTTAATGTTTAACCTGGGTTGTTGCACGAGTTATCCAATTTCAAGAAATATCTAGCATTTTGTGGACCGGTGATGGTCAAATCAATATTTTTTCAGATCAATAAAGTGTATTGTTGTGTTTCATGTTAGAATGTTGCCTCAATTCCACCTTCTAGGAATTCATCCACAGGCTGAGATATGATACTATTTACAACCCCTTTAAGGCCAATAACAACATCAACTCAACTTCAAAACTAGCGAGAAAACCTGATTGATGTTTGTAATTAATTTCTGTAATTTACATGTACAAATGAGATCCAGTTATTTTTTCTTAGTCTCTATAAACATCTTCATTATTGAATCCTAAGTCTCTCTTAATAATCAAGTTTGAAAAATAATCTTGTTTTAGCTTGTCTCCTTTTAAATCAAACGTTCGCAGCGAGAAAAAACAGGTGCAACATAAATTTCATGCTTCAGTAGCCAAGATCATGTATGAGGCACTGACATTATATGCAGTTACAGCAGAGGTTACCGAATTAGATAACAGAAAACTCTCAAAACGACGCCATGTATCAATAACGAAACGCGAATTGTCGAAAGACAAGAAAGAAATAACAGGTTTACCCTGAATTGAACGTGACTTCTTTTTAATTTTCTACGCTTATCAGCGGAGGGAGACACGTTGGAGAAATTTGTTGGAGCAGTGCCCCCCCTCCCCCCCCTCCGTCTCCCCTCCAACACAGACTGGTCCCTTAGTCCCCTATATAACCTCTTCGACAGCCAGTGCTGGGAATTTTTTAATAAAGTGAAGGGCTAGAAATACATTTACTGGAGCTCTGCTAAATCTATCTTTTGAAAAAAGTATGCGTTTTCACCTGTTTCAAGATACCTTTTGCAAAACCGTACTTTTGAGCCCAATTTGAGCTTGTTTTAAGGGCAACCGTAGCGGTTTTCACTTTTTGGCCAAATTTCGTTGACCACATTGCATTTCACCTCGATTTCGTGTTTTCTTACAGATATCAACGTAGTGTAATTAAAAAAATGTGCCTTTCTGTTAGTTTGCGCATACTTTTTGCAAAACCGTGTTTTTGAGCCGTATTAAAGCGTTATGACCAAAATGAGGCAATTTTTGCACACTTTCGGCTGAATTTCGTTGAAAACTTTGTGTTACCGCCTGACGTCGGTGTTTTCTTGCAGGTTCTATATTAATGTAAATGAACCTCCCGGTTAGCTCAATTGGTTAGAGCGCTGGACTGTGTATGCGGGAGGTCGAGGTCGATGGTTCAAGCCCCGGCCGGACCAACACTCAAGGTCTTAAAATAACTGAGGAGAATGCGCTACCTCTCTATAATATCAAGAAATGGATAGACATTCTAGTCTTCTCGGATAAGGACGAATAAACCGTAGGTCCCGTCTCCCGGATCTAGTAATTAGTTAACTTGGTTAGGCAGGGGACGTTAAAGGACCCACTCACGAGATTACTGTGATGTGGTCTGGCCTGTTTACTGGGAGTTGGGGGGAGGGGGCATCTTCAATTAAGTTTCCTTCGATTGTTTGTAAACTGCTGATGCAGTCCGGCCAAAGTCCCCCAAAAAGTGTTGTGATGCGCATTTGATCATATCCACATGTTAATTTGCGCGATATGAATATTAAATTATTATTAGATTATTATTAAAACATTGCGGCTTCTTTGCAGTGTTTTTCGCTGGAAAACAGCTAAATTTGCTAAAAGTACAAAACTAGCGCGTCTTTAGGGTTTTATTCTTTGGCCAAATGTCGCTGAAAACATTGCGTTTAAGCTGGATTTGACTGTTTTGTTACAGATTTCAACGCATTCTACGGCAAGAATGGTTTAACAGTGGTGTTAAAGGTCCTGATTTTGATGGTGATCTTCAGGTTAGGCTACGCCGAAATGTTCTCCAATTGGAGGAAGATTGCTCTCACTCTGTCAATTCTCACTTTTACATCGGCAGCCGTCCCACTGTGTTTGTCAAGAATGCCACCTAGGTAAGTAAAACTTGTCATGTCTTTTAATTTCTCGGTTAGCTTATTTCATTTCCTTTTGAGCTCACAGAGCGCTATTAAAAATCACCAATATCTCAAAATCCAAATGTCGCATTTTGTAGCAAATTTTAAATTATCATTTTCCCCAATATAAAAATTACTTTGGGGCTTTTCATATCCGCACGGAAAAACTAGGCTGAACTTTATGAAAATGGCAACATCATCATCTACGTCACGACGTAATAAAATTAGGTACCCCGTGGATAAATCCGGAATTACAAGCACATTTTAGAAGTTAGCACCGTGTTCGATCAGGAATTCAATACCGTAAGCTAAGCTTGCATAGCTAACAACGTCAGGTTGGTTTTTATCCCTGCTCTCGTTTCAAGTTGTCGTCCATATCCCATAGCAAAGTTGTTTAAAATAACACATTCCGTGCGCTAGCGGAGGACGTCTTTTTCTTTTCCGAAAACGTTTAAGACGGGAAGCAATCTGATACTAATGTAGATTTAAAATACTCGAGCGTTTGTCACGCAAGGTCGAAATAATTTCAATTACATTAACACATTTTATTGTTCCCTTCTCGCGGTTTTTCGGCCACGAGAATCACTTTTAATAAACTTTTTCACTAGCTAATATAGAATGTGTTACCTTGGAAGAGTGGTCACTAACAAGCGGAGATACAACTGTGAGAGGACCGCCACCACCCAGTTGAAAATCCCTATAGTAACTATTTTTAACGGAAAATCATTAGACTCAGTCGTGGGTGAAAGAAGACACTGTGGCATGGTTTTGCTCGGTGATTATCAAACAGGTGACATCGTTTGACGGAGGGATACTGAAAGTATTATGCTAGAAGAAAAAAGTGATGCGTGGATCAGGCCAACAATCCTCAGGAGGGCCCTTGCGCTCGGTTAGTTAGAAATTATTCTTTGCGGCAACTGCTTATTTGTCTTCCTTTGCACAGCCTCTGTAATTAAGAAGGCTGCTACATTAAGTCTCTGTAAATAGACTACAACTTTAAAGAAAATCCGGAACAACGTGACGTGCCATTTTGGCAGTTTGTTTAGACCGGCGCTTTGCAACATTTTTGGAAAACTTCCTCGAAATGATAATTTTTAACGAGGGTTAGCTAGAAAACTGTTCTCAAAATTGCCTTAGTAATCCTGCGATAAGGCTTGCGCGTTTTTCCTTTAGTATGGCTGGATAACTCTTCTAGAATGCATGGCATCCTTGTGACCCTCTCCCTTATCCAACGCCGAAGGAACAGTGATGCCTGGAACAGCTGATCTAGTCTGATTGCTGAAGGGTGTGTTAAGAATTGGCGCTCGATCTAAAATGAAATCTATTTCGGCCTCAACATCGGTATTTAGTCCATAGGCCAGGGCCCGAAAAATGGCTTTTCAGTACCACTCGGGGGGACAAATGCTATCATACATTTCTGAAAACTACAATTACTCTAGTTTAATATTATGTCTGATAGCAGTGTCCAATGAGTAGCTGAACAGCTATTATTACGTGATCAAGTGAGGTCATTGCTCTCTCTACAGAATTGACAGAAAACAAAGGATAGCTGGCTAACGCTATTCTTTTGAAACGCGTTAACCGTTCTTTAAGGGTGTTTTATACATAAAAATGATACAGGTCTCTTCCAGATGAGTTTTAAACTTTAAGTTTCAACGATTTTTTCCCATGGCAACGCTGAAATGTACTCACGTGTAAGCGTAAAATTCTGAAATATTTTTGTTTCATGTCTTTTCTCGCACAATTCTCACCAAATGGAAGAAGAAAATAATAAAAGGTTCACCGCCAAAAGTTAAGTTAGATACCATCGCTAAAAAGTCAATATATCTTCATTAATATCTGCACGCCATGGTGGATCCGCCGTGTTACTTCCGCCATCTTGGATATTTAGAAACGACCACCCTAACATATAATAAGGTTAAATTGTTTAACAACATAAAGCATCGTACGTTTCAAGTAGAAATACTTATTATTGAATCTTTAAGCACTCTCACGTTAAAAAAGGATACAATTATGATGAAATATTTGAAAAATCAAAGTATATAAAGCTCTTTAATGAGCCTGAATAAGAGGACCCATTCACATGGGGGAATACCGATTTCATAATTGTCTCAACTATATCTCAATGGCTATATCCCCATGTCTCGGAACATTTGTCATCGGGAATTTCTTCCTCCTCCCCCGCGCCACGATTGCAAGTCACGAGAGAGTTAAAAGAAAAGCATCAAGTTCTGTTGGAATATTGATTACACCCTCACATAGTTTGGGAGGTATTGGTGGCCATGAAAATTCTCAATCGGTACTATTTGAAAGTTCTGCATCACCGGTGTGCAGGCCGGCTCGGTAAATCACCTTCATTTCGGATGGAGCTGTCTTATTGTATAATTGCTAAGATCATGATAACCTAAGCAGAACTTGATCGAGTTTTAATCAACCGTAAAGTCGTAGCGAAGTTAGGTGGTTTCAAAACAAACCTGAAAGTGGGATTTGATATAAGTCCATTCATGACAAACTTAATTCGATTTAACAACAAACATAGGAAATACATATATATGAACTGCGGTTATGAAACGTATATGTGCACGATCCTTCGCAGTAAAGCACTATTTAAGCAATAGTGAAAATCAGACCTGAAAAAAATTCAGGCCTGTACGGGATTCGAACCACTGACCTCTGCTATACTAGTGCAGCGCTCTACCAATTGAGCTCACAAGCCAACTGGGAGCAGGCCATCAAATCACTGTTTTAAAGGCTATTTCATTTCATAGCTCACTGGTGAAATGTTTTCCTCCCTAGCACTCTCCGCCAGATCAAACAATAGGCTATGATTTTTAATAATAAATAATAACAATTCCCATGACTAGAGCAATGACAAATACAACTTTCACAACGAAGCTGTCTAGTTTAGTCTCTTTATAGCAATCAAGTTTCGTTGGAATCTTGATATAAATCGACCGACACCTATTTGTTTACAAGTGTCTTCGCTGACGAGCATTGAAAATTCCGCCTTGAAGTCTCTATTTTTGTGTTTGTTTATTAAGTATGTGTTTTCTAAAGCGTCATAAAACGGCAAGGTTAAGAATCGAAAGAACTTTGAGACGCTACGCTAACTTGGAAGTTATCCATGATGCCTTGCAAGTTTGACTTCATGGTTTCGCTTAAGTTTTCTTTCAAATCAAATGAAAAAAATCTTGGCTTTTAGCCAAAACATTCTTTTGAAATGCTGTTAAATGTCACACGTACTGATTTAATTACTATACTAAAGAAAGAAGGCACTGGGAATAACCGTTTTATCGTTGGCCTCGCTTCCATGCTAAGCAGTAATTCTTCAATTAAACGAGTGTGTAAAAATTGGGAAAGCTACCCTTTCACGATTGCTGTCAACTGAATTTGTAAAGTCTTTCATATACATAACCTTTCGTTAGATATCACTCGCCTATTGTCCCCCTGAGTGGTACCGAGAGCCTCTCTGACCTATGGACTAATTTCTTACAGTCTGTAGGTGTTCAGAAATGACTCTACGGCAGGGCACTAGCTGAAGTAATATTAGACGAAGTATCAAAAGAACGACCTTTTTCTCGACCTAGTTGTTTTAAACTGCGAACAATTTCCAGCCCAGCCAATTTCAGTGAGTTTTGTAACTAATTTAGGAAGAACGTTACGCTAAACTACAACTTTATAAAGCCGCCATTTTACCTCACTTGACCTACTGCAGTATCATCTGGCATTTCTGCAGAGCCTCAGACAAACTTAAAGCTGAAAGACTACAGGAAAGGGCCTTGAGAGCAGTTTTCAACGATAAATCACTCTCTTATGACGGCCTGCTGAAGCTGGCTGAAATTCCATCACTGGTGAACAGAAGGCTTTAGGACATAGCAATCCTTATGTTCCAGGCAAAAAAGAACTTACTTCCTTGTCAAATACAGGAACTATTTATGTAAGAAGTAAACTGCGATATAAGATATGCTCTAAGAAATACAGATTTTAGAATCCCTCCTTTTAATACAGTAAAATGTGGTAAACACTGTATAAGATACTATGGCCCTCTCCTCTGGTCGAAACTTACAAAAGAGTTACGCAGTGAAGAGAGCCTGCACGGATTTAAGAGCAAAATCAGGAGAACGGACAGGACTGTCATGATTGATGATGGATGCAAAAAGTGTGCGCTCTGTAATAGTTGATTTTGAACTCTAGGACATTGATAAATAATTTTCACTGTCAATACGTTAGATACAATGAAATATATGAAGTTCATATATTTTGAACTGCGGTATTAGATACGTATGATGCACGATCCTCGCAGTAGATAGCGCTATTTAAGCAATAGCGAAAATCAGACCTGAAAAAAAAATCAGGCCTGTACGGGATTCGAACCACTGACCTCTGCGATACTAGTGCAGCGCTCTACCAATTGAGCTAACAAGCCAACTGGGAGCAGGCCGTTAAGTTGATTCGTAATAAACCCGTGAAAGTGATAAATCAGATACAATGAAATATATGAAGTTCATATATTTTGAACTGCGGTATTAGATACGTATGATGCACGATCCTCGCAGTAGATAGCGCTATTTAAGCAATAGCGAAAATCAGACCTGAAAAAAAAAATCAGGCCTGTACTTGTGTCCCCAATTAGTGCTATGCGCTAGGTTTTCACGACACATAAATAAAGTTCACTACTACTACTACTACTACTACGTTGTATTAGTGGTTTCAAATGGCACATTGTTTATCATACATTTATCTTCAGGTCTAGTTCACCCTACCTATTTCATTCTTTGGTAAAGAATATTTGACCTATCACATATAATGAAATTGTCCTCTTTCAAGTCCACAATGCAGCTCAATTTGAACCCAGAACTTTTTTTTAAACCTATAGTTGTTCGAATACACAAAGAAAAACAGACACCCTCCGCTAGATTACGGAATGCAAGTAAGTAAGTAAACTTTATTGAAGTGTCATGTAACTTTATCATGGTGTTGCTCATTGGGGACACCGCAACATAAATAACAACACTAATATATACCTACTATAAGTGGTAGAAATAAAGATTTATTTGTATATGTAAAGTGTTAAAAAATGTAGGAATATAGTTTAGGAATGACCAGTGAATGAATAATGATAATTGATGAATGATTATAGTTTAAAAATCACATAGAAGGCAGCCAGTTGGAGAGTTCTCAAGGAAAAAATTTCTAGGTCCATTTTCTTAATTTGTGTTTTAAAACTGATCGAGTCACATTGTGTCCGTACCTTTCCCAGGAATTTGCATCCTAAATAAGGCCTTAGATGTCCCATAGAATGCTTTCCATGGGTTACTGTACAATCTTAGCCTCGTTGTTTAACAGAGTAGCAACGTTTTCAGTCAGCTGATGAGAGGCACATATTTGATGGTCGTCTGCATACACAGAAAAATCACAGCTTTTAATAATATAACTTAAGTGATTCTGAAACATGTTCCTCAGCAATAGTCCAAGACATGACCCTTGAGGGCAGCCTTTTCAAAATTGTGGATTTATATTGCGCCGTTTCCATGACGGGATGATCAACTGCGCATTACAACAATGCATGGAATAAATACTAATTACATCATTACAACAATGCATGAAATAAATACTAATTATATCATTACAACAATGCTTTGTAATAGATGCCAGTTACATCATGTGTAGTATAAAATATTAAAAGCTAAGGTAACTAAGAAAAAAAAGCCTTACAAAAAAAATGCGTCTTTAAGAGTTTTTTAAAAGTGTCGACAGGTTTAGCCATTCTAATTTCCGAAGGTAAATCATTCCAGAGTTTCGGCGCCGAAACAACGAAAGCACGGTCGCCTAGGGTTTTTAAAGTTTTAAAATTCGGGTAAGATAGCAGTATTCCGTCATTAGAACGCAGTCCATATCTTGAATTTAAAGGCCTAATTCTAGGCTAGATAAGAGCGAAACCACTCCAGAGCAGTTCCAGTGAGACCAAGCTTTGGTCTTAAACGTGTTAGCAAAACACTAGGGTCCACAGTGTCGAAGGCAGCACTCAGGTCTAAGAGAACGAGGAGAGTCGCGTGCCGTTTATTCATGTTAATCAGAACGTCATTGTGAACTTTTACCAAAGCGGTTTCCGTGCTGTGAAATTTCCTGTATGCAGACTGGAATGCTGGATACAAATTGTTCTTAGCCAGGTGCAACTGAATCTGGTCTGCGACAGCGCTCTCAGTGAGTTTGGAAATATAGGATAAATTGCAGACAGGGCGTAGATTCTTAAAATTGGGCGGGTCAGATCCACACTTCTTCAATAAAGGTGTTGCTATTGCCTCCTTCCATAAATCAGGGAAATGACCAGACTGCAAAGATGAATTAATAATTAACGTAATTACAGGCAAAAGAACATCCATACACTCAACTACCAGTGACGTGGGTACAGGATCTAGTGAACATGACTTCTTAGAAGATCGCATAATAATGCGCCGTACATCATCCACTGACAGCGATTTGAAGCTGGTAAGTGAGTTATAAGCAGGAATATTATCCATATCTTGTGTCAACGACCTGGAATTCAAAGCGCTTCCTAGTTTAGAGTGAATGCCTGTCACTTTGTCAATGAAGAACCTGCCAATGTTGTTTGCGACCGCCTCAGCGTTGGATCCGCCGGGCAAGGATAATTTCTTAGATTCTGATAATAAGGAGTTAGCGGCTTTAAACAACCTGCCCTGGTCAGCGCTATTTTTCTTGATGAACTCGGTGTAGTATGAACCACGCGCATGGTTTATCAGCAGTGTTGCATGGTTCTTTTTCTGTTTAAAGACGGAATAATGCATTGGATCCTTTGTAGCTCTCCATTTATGCTCCGCTTTTCTCCTTTCTCTGATAGCGGCCTTGATCGAATAATTAAACCAAGGCATAAGAGGCCTGTTGACCACAGTTTTACTCTTCAAAGGAGCGTGAGATTCGATGAGCGATGAAAGGGTTGAATTATAGCAGCTAACAAGATCATCCAGGCTTAAATTGACAATGTTATCATTGCACAGTGCTGAATTAGCAAGATCACTTTTAAAAGAATCGATATTAACTGACTTGAAGTTCCAGTAGGTGACAGTTATAACACTTGCTTCAGGCTTTATGGAATTAAGATCACAGAGAATAGCTGCGTGATCAGAGAAAAATTGACCGATCGTAGGATTGTTCTTCACGATCGAGTCTGATTGGCGAGTGAATATCAGATCCAAGGTATGACCAAGGTTGTGAGTAGGTCCAGTTACATGTTGTTCTAAGCCCATGGATTCCAAAGTGTCCAGAAAATCGCCAGCATCTTCATCGCCGTCTACATCGACGTGAAGATTAAAATCGCCGACGATCAGGATTGGTTGCATAGATAAAATAATCGATTCTAAACTATAACGTGAATATAACGTGAAGTCGCTAACAAAGGAATTGGTGGAGGGCGGACGGTAAACAATCACTAGTCTCACAACGAATGAGCCAGACTTCACTAAAAGCTCAGAGAATTCGAATGATGAAGATGAAGAATTATTATCTCTTTGTTTAGTCCCAACCACTGAGATGGAATCCTTATAAAGTAAAGCGACGCCGCCGCCTCTGCGTCCGATACGAGGATAACTCACAAGCTTGTAGCTAGAAGGAATAATCTGAAGCTTTGCAGCAGTGTCGTTTGCCGTTAACCAGGTTTCGATAAGGGCGAACAAATCAGCGTTATAGTGACTCACCAATTACAGAAAGCCGGCAGATTTTGATTTGATGGAACGGACATTGATCAGGCACAACGAAAGCGGCAGTCGTGATAAGGTTTTCGGAGAATAAACTGGGTTGGATGTTACATTCGTAAGATTGTTTATATTTCTTGATCGAAGAATTGATCGAGACCATGAAGTACTCACATGCTGTCTGTAATTGCTATTTAAGCAAGGTCCAGGATTAGGATCAATATCTCCGCATAAGGCCAGTCGATTTAGTTGAAACGTAGCTGCGGTGGCCGAATAATAGACAGTTCTTGTGGCCAGGTATGCTTTCCTCCTTGGTCGATGAACAAGATGGCGCAGATGATAATGATGCAATGCATATAAATTGAAGCGGAGTAAGAAGGCTGAATCTGTTATTAGGTTTGTTTTATCGTCGATAAATAGATGTTCGGCAACATTGCTGAGCCGTTCGTGGTAATGAGAGCCGTGAAAATAATGAAAATCAGTGTTAGAGTTGAGTAACACCATCCGAAGGAGAAAAACATGTGTGACCGCCATTCGTCATCTGCGAAAAAATCCTTGAAATCTTGTGTTTACCTCCAATAATTAGACTGCTTTAGAATCTACAAATTAGGATGGCGATTTGGGGTAATGGTACGGCGGGTATTTCAAAACCAATGGTCCTTTATTCTTGTTCTTTTATAGAGATAAACTATTCTTCAGTCTTCTGACAGGCCACTCTTTTCTAAGCCTTATTTGACAGCGGCTCTCTTGCGAAATCTTATAACGTGCGAAGCGCTGTTAACGGTGACAAGCTTAACCCTTCCTTACCGGTCTGGGAAATTCGATCTTAGGAGACGTAAATGACACGTCAAAGAAATTATAGTCTTGAAGTATCTTGACCATTAGCGACTGAAGGAGAGAGTCAAATGCTTTCCTAATATCCCTATGTGTTGAAATGTAGGAGAGTTTGAAGCGAGAGCAGGGATAAAAACCAATCTGCCGTCGTCAGCCATGTAAGGTCAGCTTACTGTATTGATTTCCTGATCGAACACGATGCTACCTTCTCAATTGTGCTTGCAATTCCGGATTTAAGCACGGGCTGCCTTATTAGATTATGTCGTTAGGTAAATGACGATGTTGCAATTTTCACAAAGTTCAGCCTGGTTTTTCCGTGCGGATATGAAAAGCCCCAGACTAACTTTTGTATCCTTGAACGCAACACTATCTCCACTCATGATGAGCTTAACCTGAACCGATTGTGAGTTATACTGCATGGGGAAACTGATAATTGAAAATTTGATACGAAATACGTCATTTGGATATTGGTGATTTTTAAAAATGTGTGGTGAGCTCAAAATTAAATGATATGATCCCGTTTTAGACTTAAGCCATACCTCGATCCTTCCTATACAAATCTGTTAAATTGATACGAGTTTGCTTTCTTTTGCGATTTTCATGAGCAAAGCTCATTTGCCTCTCCTCGGGGCACTGATTTCTGTCATTTTACTACTACCGACACTCACTTTAGTTTTCGTAAATTTTCTAGGATAGAGAAGCAAGTCTGGGGGAAAAGACTTTACCACGTTTCTAAGCTCGCTATAAGGTATCTCTTTCAGGAATATGAGGATGGTCATTTCTCGGTCGATGTGCCGCCTATTATGTGGTCTTGAAAAAAGTCGCTCTTTAAAGAAGACTCTGCGTTTTTCACCTTTTAGCCAAATTTCGCAGGAACATTGCATTTCACCTGGACCTAGTGTTTTCTCACAGATTTCAACGCAATCTCAAAAGGGCGCTTTTGCTTGTATACAGATATTTATGCTTTTCTCTCTCTCTCTGCCCAAAACAATTCTAGAAATGCTACTCTTGCCTGGGCTCTGTTTACTGGGCGCCAAAAAATAACAAACGTAAGTTGGAGCAATATGGCTATGGACAATAGGTCCATAGCCGCTTTTATTGAAACAAACAGAACAAGAATGAATTCCGTTAAGGTGTTTGCCCAGTAAAGGTGCGGACCAAGAAAAACGCACCAGCACTAAATATACAACAAGAGAAAGTGGGCGGATCAGGGGGAGGAGGAGGGAGTCAAAAAACAGCTTCTCACTCCGAGTAATCGAGGCGAATGATGAGCACATGGCTAGGGAGTTAATGTGACTTGTAAAAACCTCAGAGGGGGTCAAGCGTAATGGCCATTGACCCCTGACCCAAACCCAGTCCCCTTGATTGTGAAATAAACCCGGGTCGAAGAGAGAAGGCATAAAAGTTCTATTTGCGAGCAAATATTTTGTTTTTTTACAAAACCCGGCGCCAATGAGTAAATTGCCTCTGACTACCTGACCGACTAATGGACTGGCAGGCTGACTCTTTCACTGACTGACTTGCTGACTTAGAGGGTGACTGACTAGTTGACAGACAGCGTTACTGACTGGCTGACTGAGTGGGTGACTGCTTGGCTGACCGACTGGCTAACTGATGGGCTTGCTGACCATTAAATTGCCTTGACTGACTTAACCAATTCCATCTGCTTCAAATGAGCAATCAGTTCCAGTCACCCAACCGCCCCAATTGAGCCAATTAGTTCCAATTACCAAACTCCATTAAGTCACCAAGCTGTCTCAAATGACTGAATTGCCTCAGATTACCCAGTCAGTTACAAACTGCCCCAACTGTCTCAGTCGAATAAGGGAGTCCGTTGCAGTGACCCAACTGACCTAATTGACCCTACCGGCTCAAATGACTAAATTTCCTCTGAGTGGCTGACTAAATGATTGACTGACAGCCTGACTGACTGCCTCAGCAACATGTTGACTGACTAGTTGATTGACAGGTTGACTGACCATTTGACTGACTGACTGTCAGACTTTGATACGGACTGACTGCTTTGCTGACTGATTTGCTTACTAAATAGTTGACTGTAGGTAGACTGACGTGCCACTGACTTGGTGGCTGAGTAGTTAACCGACTGGTTAATTGACTAGGTGACTGACCTGTTACTGAGCGACTTAACCGCTGACTGACTGGCTGACTGACATCTTGAATAAGGGGTTCACTGACGTTGACTGACTAGTCGACTGACTAGTTAACTGACTTGCTGACTGACTGGTTGACTTACTGGTTGAGTGACTGACTGGCAGACTGACTGCTAACTGACCTGGTGGCTGAGTAGCTAACTGACTGGTCAACTGACTACGTGACTGACTTGTTACTGACTGACTTATCGGTGACTAAGTGGCTGACTGACATGTTGACTAATTGGTTGACTGACTGTTTTGCTGACTGACTAGGTGACTCACTAGTTAACCGACCACTTGACTGACGTGCTGACTGATTGTTTAACTGACTGACTAGTGTTTTCCTGGATTTCAACGCAATCTAATGAAAGAAGTGTGTATTGGCTTGTTTTCAGACACTTCTCTGCAAAACCGTGGTTTTGAGTCTGATTTGAGCTAGAACAAAATAAGTGTTTTTCACTCTTGGGTCGTATTTTGCTGAAAATATTGCTTCAGACCTAGACTTACTGTTTTTTAGTAGATTTCAAGGCATTCTAATGGAAAAAGGGGGGTTTGATTGTATCTAGAAAGTTTATGCAAAACTGGCGCCGCTGAGTTGTTTTCCTCTGACTGACTAATGGCTGAGTGGATGACTGACTGGTTTATTTACCCACTGGTACTTGACCAATTCAGTGACCGGGTGATTGCCTTGCTGACCAACTGGTGACTGACGGGCTAACTTACTGACTGACTGGTTGACTGACTCACCGGTACCTGACTGGCCATCTGACTTGTTGACTGACGTGCTGACTGACTAACGACAGGCTAATTCACTGGTCACTGACTGGTTAAGTGGTTGACTGACTCACTGGTAGCTGACCAGCTCACTGACTGGTTACCTGAGTAGTTGACTGAATGGTTGAAAAGCCTGGTGACCGACTGGTGACTCACCAGCTAACTGACTGGCTGACTGACTGACTGGTGACCTGGTGGCTGACTGTTTGACTGACTCACTGGTACTTGAACTACTGACTAACTGGGTCACTAACTGGTTACTAACTAGCGACTCACTGACTCATTGACTGGTTGACTGAGTCATCGGTACCTGAGTGCCTGTTTGACTGGTTAACTTACTCGTGACCGACTGGTGACTGTCTAACTGACGACTGAGCGATAGGATGACTGACTAATTGACTTACCCACTTGTACCTGACCGGCTGACAGACTGGTTTATTAACTGGTTGACTGACTAGTGACTTACCTGCTGACTGACTACTGGACTGACTCAATGGTATCTGATCGGCTGATTGACAACTTGACTGACTCACTGTTACTTGAGTGGTCCCCTGAGTTGTTGACCGCCTTGCTGACCGACTGGTGACTCACTGGCTAACTGACTGGTTGACTTACTCGCTGGTACTTGACCGGCTGACTAAATCTATTTCACTGACTCAGTGGTTGACTGGATGGTTGATTGACAGGTCGACTCACTGGCTAACTGGCGTGTTGGCCGAGTGGTGACTGACCGGATAACTGACTGGCTAACTGACTGATGGCTGACTTAATGACGGATTGGTTGACTGACTCATTGGTACCTGACTGGCTGACTGACTGGTTCATTGCTTTGCTGAGTGGCTGCTGATTGAGTGGTGAACTGATTAGTAACTGAATGTCTGACTAACTGTGTGACTGACTGGCTAACTCACTGGTTGACTGTGTGATTGACTGACCGGTGACTGACTAGTTGACTGACTGGTTGACTGACTTACTGAGTGTTTGATGAGTTACTGACTTACTGATTGGTGACTGTCTGCCTGCCTGACTGATTGACCAGTTGACTGCTGACCTACTGATACCTGACCCGGTGACTGACTGGTTGAGTGCCTTGCAGACCGACTGGTGACTGACTTGGTAACTGACTTGGTGACTTTCTGGGTGACTGACTGGTTGACTCGCTTGATGGTACCTGACCGCCTGACAAACTGGTTGAGTGAGTGGTTGACAGTTTGACAGAATTACTGGTTACTGACTGGCGAGTGACTATATGGTTGATTGGTTGACTGACTCACTGGTGCCTAATTGGTTATTTGACTTGTTCACTGACTTGTTGACAGACTGGTGACTGAGTGGCTAACTGACTGGTGACTGACTGGCCAACGTACTGGTTGATTGACTCACTGCTGCCTGACTGGCGGCATGACTGGTTGAGTCAATGGTTGAGTGACTGACTTAATGGCTAGTGAGTGAAGAGTGACTGGCTGACTGGTCGACTGACTCCTTGACTGACTTGTGACTAAGTGGCTATTTGATTGGTGACTGACTGACTTACTGACTGGCTAACTGATTCACTGGTACTTGACTCTGACTTCCTTTTTGACTGGCTGGTTGACTGGCTGGGTGATTGACTTACTGACAGACTTGTTACTGACTGACTGTCTGATTGGTGGACTGAATCACTGGTACCTGACCGGCTGACTGTCTGTTGACTGCATTACTGACCGACTGGTAACGGACTGACTAACTGAGTGGTTACTGACTGGCTGACTGATTTGTTGACTGAGTGGCTGAGTGACTGACTGACAGACTTGCTGGTACTTGACCGACTGACTATCTGATACGCTACCTGGCTGACCAATTAGTGATTGACTGGCTTAGTGACTAATTGAGTGAGAGGTTGAGTGATTTACTAGTATAGGACTGCGTGTCTGAATAGTTGACTAAGTCGCTGACCCATTGGTGGATGACTGCCCAACTGACTGTCCGACTGACTGACGGGTGATCAGCTGACTGATTGTTTTACCACCTTGCTAATCGACTGGTGACTGGCTTGATAAGCAACTGATGACTGACTAGCTAAGAGAGTGGTGACTGACTGGCTGACTGACTGGTCGACTTTCTCGATGGTACCTAGGCAGCTGACTGACTAGTTGGCTGACTCACTTGTTCCTGAGGGCCATCTGATTGGTTGAATAACTGGCTGACTGACTGGTTAACTGACTTGATAACCGACTGGTAACTGAGTGGTCTACTGATTGGCTAACTGACAGAAGACCGCTCGACTAAATGACTAGTTGCCTGACTCACTGGATACCTGACCAGCTGACTGACCGGGTTACTGCCTTGCTCACCGTTTGGTGACTAAGTAGCAAACTCACTAGTACCTGACCGGCTGAGTGACTGGTTGACTTACTGACTTAACAATTACTAACTGGGCTTTGAAGAAGGTGACTGACTGGTGGACTGGTTGACTTGGCAGATCTCACTCTGGCCAAACTTCGCAGGAAACATCGGGGGTCAACTGTATTTTAGCATTTCCTCACAGATTTCAACACAATCTATTCAAAGAAATTGCTTTTCGCTTGTTTGCAGATACTTTTTCCAAGATCGTGTTTTCACCGCGAGTTGAGCAAGACTTGACCCATCTCACTCTCTGGCCAAATTTCGTAGAAAACATCGACTATCAAGCAAATTTTAGTGTTTTTTTTTCCAGATTTCAACATAATCTATTGAAAAAAATTGCTTTTGGCTTGTTTGCAGATACTTCTTGCAAAACCGTGTTTTTAGCGTGAGTTGAGCAAGACGACGCATTTCACTCTGTGGCCAAATTTCACAGGAAACATCGGGTATCAACCAAGTTTTGGTGTTTCCTTCTAGATTTCAACACAATCTATTAAAAAAAATTGGTTTTGGCTTGTTTGCATATTGTTTTTCCAAAACCGAGTTTCAGCGAGAGTTAAGCAAGACTTGGCGCATTTCGCTTTCGGGCTGAACTTCAATCTTTTCGAAATGGTTGTCGTGATTTGTTCGTCTGAATCGACAAAACGCACACGGCATCTATATAAACTAGAATTTCTTTTTTTTTTCTATTTCACTTTTAAATTTTAGATCATGTTTATATAGTAGTAGTAGTAGTCTTTATTTGCTCACAAGATAAAAAAGACATATCTTATGTTACAATATTTGAGTAAAAAGTATTTATATCTAAATTATAAGCTCACATAGCTAAATTGTATTTAAAAATTAAGCGATTATAGAAAGAGTTCTTGAATCTATCTGTATTAACTTTTGGATACTAACTTGTTCGATGCCTTAAATTGTAAGTCGATACTTTCTTCTCAGGTAATAGTCCCCTTAGAGGGTGTCGGTCTATGCTAGATACCTTACGAAATACTTTTCTATCCTGCTTTTCCAGAAGGTGTTTGATTGAAAATGATTTAGATGTATATTTACGTTTGTAACATCTATCTAGAAAACACTGCATTGCTGTCAGCTCCGCCTAAGAAGCACCATATACCGACAACCCATAAGTGATGCTAGGAAGCACAATACTTGAAAGTAACTGATCTAACTCCGCCTGAGAATAACCTTCCTTACGTAAGGATCTTAATAGAAACAAGCACTTTTTCGCCTTAATCAACTTTACATGCACATGACAATCAAATGGACAATTATCCTGTAAAATTAACCCAAGGAGCGAAATTTGACAAGTTTGTGGAATGCCGAAAACTGGCGTAAAAACATTAGTACAAATTCGTATAGATTAAAGTAGAATGTAATTGCAATAATAGATTGTAATAATATTATTATTTTATCTGATAGATCTACCGTGTCTAAATAAAAATAAAGTTCAAGTTCAAGTTCAAGGAAACATCGGGTCTCAACCAAAGGTTAGTGTTTTCTTACAGATTTCAGCACAATCTACTAAACAAAATTGGTTTCTGCATGTTTGCACATACTTTTTGCAAAACCATTTTCCAGCACGAGTTGAGGAAGACCTGACGCACTTTACTCTGTAACCAAATTTCGCAGGAAACATCTTGTTTCAACAAAATTTTAGTATTATATTATAGATTTCAATACAATCTATTCAAAAAGATTTGTTTTGGCTTGTTTACAGATACGTTTTGGAAAAACGTGTTTTCAGCCCGAGTTGAGAAAGACTTCACACATTTCACTTACTGGCCAAATTTCGCTAGAAACCTCGAACGTCAACTGGCTTTTAGCGTTTCCTCACAGATTTGCAGGAAACATCGGGTATGCAGCAAATTTTAGTGTTTTCTTGACTAACTCAGTGGTACTTGACTTGCTATCTGACTGGTTAACTGACTTGCTGACCGACTGGTGACTAAGTGACTAATTGACTGGTGACAGTCTGGCTGACTGCCTGGTTGACTGACTGGCCGACTGAAAGATTCATTGACTCAATAATACTGTACTGGCTATCTTTAGGGTTAGCCGACTTGCTGACCGACAGGTGACTGACTGGGTAATTGACTGCTGACTGACTAGCAGAGCGGCTGCTTAACTGACGTGATGATTGAATTGTTCATTGACTCACTGATACTTGACTGGCTCTCTAACTCCTAACTGACTGGTGACTGAGTTCCTAATGGAATGGTGACTGAGAGGCTTACTGGCTGGTTGGCTGACGTGCTGACTGAATGGTTGACTGAATAAGTGATACTCGACTGGTTATCTGACTGGTGAACTGCCTTCCTGACCAACTGGTGACTTATTGGCTCATTGACTGCTGACTGACTGGTTGGTTGACTTACTGGATGACAGAATGGTTCACTGACTGACTCCCTCTGACTGTTTGGTTTACTTACTGGACGACTGAATAGTTGACTGACTGAGTGGTACTTGACTGGCTATCTGACTGGTTAACTGACTTCCTGACCGACTGGTGACTGAGTGGCTTATTGACTGGTGACTGACTGGCTGGTTGACTGACTAGCTGATTGAATAGCTGACTGACTCAGTAGAACTTAACTTACTATGTAATTAGTTAACTGAGTTGGTGACCGACTGGTGACTGAGTGGTTTATTGACTGGTACCTGACTCGCTGACTTGCGGTTTAACCGTTTGGGTGACTGAAAGGCCTACTGACTCAGTGGTACTTGACTGGCTAACTGACTTGCTGACCGACTGGTGACTGACTTTTTCCCTGGTGACTGATTGGCTGACTGGGTGGTTGAGTGAGTAGCTGACTAAATGATTGAGTGACTCAGTAGTAGTTGACTGGCTATCTGACTAGATAACTGACCTGCTGACCGACTGATGACTGACTAGTTAAATGGAAAAATAATTAACTCAGTGATACTTGACTGGCGTGAAATGCGTCAAGCTTGCTAAACTCGTACTGGAAAGGTGGTTTTCCAAAAAGTGTCTGGAAACATGCACAAACCAACTTTTTAAAATAGATTATGCAAAACTCTGTAAGAAAACACTAAAATTTGGTTGAGACCCGATGTTGCCTGCGAAGTTTGGCCAGACATCGAAATGCGCAAAGTCTTGCTTAACTCTCGGAGAAAACTCGGTTTTGGAAAAAATATCTGCAAATAAGCCAAAACCAATTTTTTTTAAATAGATTGTATTGAAATCTGGAAGAAAACATGAAAACTTGGTTGATACCCGATGTTTCCTGCGAAATTTGGCCACAGAGTGAAATGGGTCAAGTCTTGCTCAACTCGCGCGGAAAACACGGTTTTGCAAAAAGTATCCACAAACAATTTTATAAACAAGGTTTTAAACAATTCTTTAAATATAGACTAGTGAGCAGCACTTCTGCGAACAGTAGTTGTACAACTTCTTTTATTTTCCTACGCGTTTCGTCTATCTGTCGTAGACTTCTTCAGGGAGTTTTACAAGTATAACTAAACGCCTGTATTTATAAGCCAAAGTCACAGGGGCCGATGACCGTAAAGGCTTGGCCGGACTTATGAACAGGAAGAGGCGAACTTGTGAAAAATTTGTGAAAAATTTAACATGTGTAAGGAAAGGTGAGAAAAATATTTTAGGGGCCACGGTTTTAGCTAAAACCGTGGCCCCCAAAAACTTACTTACATAGATTAGCTATTGTCACAGTTTTCTTGTAACACATAGTACAATCTAAGTCTGGCAGAATATTGCTGATAATGCTCCGACGAAGGGCTAACGCTCGAAACGTCAGCTTTTGTAATCATTACGGTCGCCAATTTACCATTTCAACTTTGTTGATATATCCAAATTATTGCCTTATAGACCGACTGGCGACTGCCTTGGTAACTTACTGGTGACTGCAGTCTTGTATACTGTTTTCATGACGGACTGGTTTACAGACTTAATGGTACCTGACTGGCTGACTGACTGAGTGGTTGACTAAGAGGCTATCTAACTGGATGGCTTACTTGCTGACCAACTGATTACTGACCGGCTAACTGAGTGGTGGCTGACTTGTTGACTGACTAGTTGACTGACTCAGTTGTATCTGACTGAATTACCGACCGGTTGACTGACTCGTCTACTAAGTGGTTGACTGACTACCTGTACCTGATTAGCTGACTGACTTGCACCTGACTGACTGACTGGTTGACTGATTGGTTGACTAACTTACTGGTACCTTACTGGCGGTCAGACTGGTTAACTGACTTGCTAGCGGGCGGGTGACTGACTGGAATATTGATTACACCCTCACATACTTTGGCAGGTATTGGTGGCCATGAAAATACTCAATCGGTACTCTTTGAAAGATCTGCATCACCGCTCTGCCGGCCGGCTTGGTAAATCACCTTGATTTTGGATGGAACGGTCTTATTGTATAATTGCTGAGATCATGATAACTTACGCAGAACTTGATCGAATTTCAATCAAACGCAGGGTCGTAGCCAAGTTAGGTGGTTTTTAAAACAAACCTGAAAGTCGATTTGATACAAGTCGATTCATGACAAACTAAATTCGATTTGATGCATCTAGAAAATCGATGCAAAACATCAACAGGGTCGGTTTGAGACGACTTTAGCAGGTCGATCCAAGTCCAGGCTTGGTCCATGTTATAAATATGTTTACGTTACAACAATTCAATTGTCGCTATTTCAAAGAAATTTAAACTAAAAAGAGACATTATTGAAACTACCTATGAAGTTAGCGAAAGAACCTTTGATAAGTTAGTCAGCTGACCAGGGCGAAACCCCCTAAAACTTTAGCAAAACGATTCCCAGGCGACACGACTGCAATTACTTTCAACTCTGCATGAGATGCCCGCTGCAAAGTTAACAAGTTTCATAGCAATGACTAACTGACAAGAAAAATTATCATATAAACAAGCTAGTTAAAAACGTTACTTATGGATATTCGGGGCCGTAAAATTACAAGATCGAAACAAGATTGAAACAATTTGAGTGAGTCACATTTACACTAGTATCAGATTGCTTCCCGCCTTCAAGGTCTTTGGTAAAGAACATTTGACCTATCACATATAACTCAGTTATCCTCTTTCAAGTCCACAATGCAGCTCAATTTTAACCCCGAACTTTTTTTTAACCTATAGGTATTCGAATACACAAAGAGAAACAGACGCCCTCCGCTAGATTACGGAATGCAAGTAAGTAAGTAAGTGAACTTTATTCAAGTGTCATGTAAATTTATCACGGTGTTGCTCATTGGGGACACCGAAACATGAATAACAAAATAAGACTAATATATACATACTATAAGTGGTGGAAATAAAGATTTATTTGTATATGCACAATAATAAAAATTGTACGAATATCGCTTAGGAATGACCAGTGAATGAATAATGATACTTTATGAACGATTATAGTTTAAGAATCACGTAGAAAACAGCCAGTTGAACAGTTCTCAAGGAAAAAACTTACTAGGTCCATTTTCTTAATTTGACTTTTAAAACTGATCGAGTTAAATTGTGTCCGTACATTTCCCAGTAATGTTCACTTTAAATAAGGCCTTAGATGTCCGATAGAATGCTTTCCATAGGTTACTATACAATCCTGGCCTCGTTGTTTAACAGAGTAGCAACGTTTTGAGTCAGCTGATGAGAGGCACATATTTGATGGTCGTCTGCATACATAGAAAAATCACAGCTGTTAGTACGATAACTTAAGTGATTCTCAAACATGTTCCTCAGCAATAGTCCGAGACATGACCCTTGAGGGCAGCCTTTTCTTCTACCGTGTGAAGAGCTGTTAACGATGGCGAGCTTAACCCTTCCTTACCGGTCTGGGAAATTCGATCTTAGGACACGTAAATGACACGGAAGAGAAGTTATGGGCTTCTAGTATCTTGACCCTGAGCGACTGAAGGAGAGAGTCAAATGCTTTCCTAATATCCGTATGTGTTGAAATGTATGAGAATTTGAATCGAGAGCAGGGATAAAAACCAATCTGCCGTCGGTAGCCATATAAGGTTAGGTTACTGTATTGATTTGTGGATCGAACGCGATCCTAACTTCTAAAATGTGCTTGCAGTTCCGGATTAAACACGGGGTGCCTAATTAGATTATGTCGTGACGTAAATGACGATGTTGCAATTTTTACAAAGTTCTCCCTGGTTTTTCTGTGCGGACATGAAAAGCCCCAAACTAACTTTTGTATCCTCGAACGCAACACTATCTCCACTCATCATGAGCTTAGCCTGAACCGATTCTGCTTTATACTGCATGGGGAAACTGATAATTGAAAATTTGATACGAAATGCGTCATTCGGATATTGGGGATTTTTAAAATGTGTGGTGAACTCAAAATTAAATAATATGATCCCGTTTTAGACTTAAGCCATACCTCGATCCTTCCTATACAAATCTGTTAAATTGATACGAGTTTCCTCTCTTTTGCAATTTTCATGAGTAAAGCTCGTTTGCCTCTACTCGGCGCACTGATTTCCGACGCTCACTTTAGTTTCCGTGAATTTTCTAGGATAGAGAAGCAAGTCTGGGGGAGAAGACCCTACCACGTTTCTAAGCTTGCTATAAGGTATCTCTTACAGGAATATGAGGATGGTCATTTCTCGGTCGATGTGCCGCCTATTACGTGGGTCATAAAAAAAAGTCGCTCTTAAGAAGAATCTGCGTTTTTCACCTTTTGGCCAAATTTCGCAGAAACATTGCATTTCACATGGACCTAGTGTTTTCTCACAGATTTCAACGCAATCTAATGAAAAATGGCGCTTTTGGTTCCTTACAGATATTCTTTTACAAAAACCGGCGCCAATGAGTAAATTGCCTCTGACTGCCTGACCGACTGATGAACTGGCAGGCTGACTCTTTTACTGACTGACTTGTTGACTTACAGACTGACTGACTAGTTGACAGACAGCGTTACTGACTGGCTGACTGAGTGGGTGACTGCTTGGCTGACCGACTGGCTAACTGATGGGCTTGCTGACCATTAAATTGCCTTGATTGACTTAACCAATTCCATCTGCTTCAAATGAGCAATCAGTTCCAGTCACCCAACCGCCCCAAATGAGCCAAATAGTTCCAATGACCAAACTCCACTAAGTCACCCAACCGTCTCAAATGACTGAATTGCCTCAGATTACCCAGTCAGTTATAAACTGCCCCAAATGAATCAGTTGAATAAGGAAGTCCGTTCCAGTGACCCAACTGACTTAACTGACCCTACCGGCTCAAATGAATAAATTGCCTCTGAGTGGCTGACTAAATGGTTGACTGATAGCCTGACTGACTGGCTCAGCAATATGGTGACTGACTGGTTGACTGACCATTTGACTGACTGGCTGACTGACTGGCTGTCTGACTTTGATACGGACTGACTCTGTTGCTGACTGATTCGCTTACTAAATAGTTGACTGTAGGTGGACTGACGTGCCCACTGACTTGGTGGCTGAGTAGTTAACCGACTGGTTAATTTACTAGGTGACTGACTTGCTACTGACCGACTTAACCGCTGATTGACTGGCTAACTGACATCTTGACTAAGGGGTTGACTGACTGGTTGACTGACTAGTCACTGACTAGTTGACTGACTTGCTGACTGACGGGTTGACTGACTGGTTGAGTGACTGACTGACTGCTAACTGACCTTGTGGCTGGGTAGCTAACGAACTGGTCAAATGACTACGTGATTGACTTGTTACTTACTGACTTATCGGTGACTAACTGGCTAACTGACATGTTGACTAATTGGTTAACTGACTGTTTTTGTGACTGACTAGTTGACTCACTAGTTGACTGACCACTTGACTGACGTGCTGACTGATTGGTTGACTGACTGACTAGAGTTTTCATTCTGGATTTCAACGCAAGCTAATGAAAAAAGCGTGTATTGGCTTGTTTGCAGACTTTTTTGGAAAACCGTGTTTTAAAGTGTGATTTCAGCTAGAACAAAGTGTGTGTTTCACTCTTGGGTCGTATTTCGCTGAAAATATTGCTTCTGACGTAGACTTACTGTTTTTTTTAGTAGATTTCAAGGCATTCTAATGTAAAAAGGGGGGTTTTGGATGCTATCGAGAAAGGTTATGCAAAACCGGCGCCACCGAGTTATTTGCCTCTGACTAACTAATGGCTGAGTGGATGACTGACCGGTTTATTTACTCACTGTTACTTGACCAATTCAGTGACCGGTTGAGTGCCTTGCTGACCAACTGGTGACTGACTGGCTAACTTACTGACTGACTGGTTGGCTGACTCACTGGTACCTGACTGGCCATCTAACTTGTTGACTGACATACTGAGCGACTAACGACGGGCTAACTGACTGGTGACTGACTGGCTACCTAACTGGATGGTACCTGACCGACTGAGTAACTGGTTGACTAGTTGATTAACTAGTGAGTGAATGGCTAACTGAGTAGTTGACTGACTCACTGGTACCTGACAGGGTGACTGACTTGTTGATCAACTCACTGGTACCTGACTGGCTATCTGACTAGTTGACTGACTTGCTGACAGACTGTTGAATAACTGGCCAACTGACGGTTTTACTGACTGATCTCTGACTGGCTGACTGATGATTGACTTGCTCACTGACTGGTCTACTTATTCAATGATACTCGACCCGCTAACTGTTTAGCTGAATGACTGGCTGAGTGACTGGTTGAGAGACTCACTGGTACCTGATAGTCTTTGTGACTATCCTTTCACTGACTAAGTGGCTGACTGAATGATTGATTAAAGGGTTGACTGACTTCCTGACCGACCGGTGACTACCTGGGTAACTGACCGGCTAACTGACTGAGTGTGTGACTGGTCGACTGACTAGCTGATACCTGACCGTCTGACTGACAGCCTAGGTAACTGACTGCCTGACTGACTGACTGACTGTTTGACTGACTGGCTTGGCTGCACCTGACCGGCAGACTGACTGGTTGACTGTCCTGCTGATCTGTTGGTGAATGACTGGCTAACTGACTAGTGACTGACTTTCTGACTGGCTGGTTGACTGACTCACGGTTACCTGTCCAGCTACAAACCTGGTTGACTTCCATGTTAACCGACTGGTAACTGACTGGCTTACTGACTGATGATTACCTGGCTGACTGACTAGTTAACTGAGTGGTTGGCTGACTCACTGGTACCTCAACGGCTGACTAAGTGGTTGACTGACTGTTTGACTGACTGACTGAGTTACAGGTTACTGACTGATTGACGGGTTGACTAACTCACTGCTATCTGACCGGCTGGCTCACTGGTTGACTGACTCACTGGTATCTGACTAGTCATCTGACTTGTTGACTGACATGCTGACCGACTAACGACGGGCTAATTGACTGGTGACTGACTGGTTAACTAACTGGTTAGTACCTGAGCGGCTGACTGACTGGTTCACCGACTGACTGAGTTAATGCCTTCTGACCGGCTGTCTGACTGGTTGAGTGACTCAGTGGTACCTGAGTGGCCATCTGACTTGTCGACTGACGTGGTGACTGACTAACGACGGGCTAATTGACAGGTCACTGACTGGTTAAGTGGTTGAATGACTCACTGTTAGCAGACCAGCTCACTGACTGGTTGCCTGAGTAGTTGACGGACTGGCTGACAAACTGGGTGACCGACTGGTGACTCACCAGCTAACTGAGCGGCTGACTGACTGACTGGTACCTGTTCCGCTGACTGACTGGTTGACTGATACACTGGTTCCTGACCGACTGACTATTTGGGTCACTAACTGGTAACTGACGTCCGACTGACTGACTCAGTGACTGTTTGACTGAGTCATCGGTACCTGAGTGCCTGTGTGACTGGGTAACGTATTCGTGACCGCCTAGTGACTGTCTAACTGACGACTGAGTCATAGGATCACTGACAAATTAATAAAGGCTGATAGTTTCGAAAGAAACTGTTTGGGGCTGCGTCGGTGGGAGTAACGAAATAATTTGGATATATCAACAAAGTTGAAATGGTAAATTAGCCACCGTAATGATTACAAAAGCTGACGTCTCGAGCGTTAGCCCTTCGTCGGAGCGAATGACGAAGGGCTAACGCTCGAAACGTCAGCTTTTGTAATCATTACGGTGGCTAATTTACCATTTCAACTTTGTTGATATATCCAAATTATTTCACTGACAAATTGACTGACCCACTGGTGCCTGACCGGCTGACTGACTGGTTGATTAACTAGTTGACTGACTAGTGACTCACTGGCTGACTGACTGCTTGACTGACTCAATGGTATCTGACCGCCTGACTGACAGCTTGACTGAATAACTGTTACTTGAAAGGCCCTCTATTCTGTTGACCGACTGGTGACTGACTGGCTGACTCGTTGACTGACTCACTAGTACTCGACCGGCTAACTGACTAAATCTCTTTCACTGACTCAGTGGTTGACTGGATGGTTGATTGAGAGGTTGATTCACTTGCTAACTGGCATGTTGGCCGAGGGGTGACTGACTGGATTACTGACTGGCTAACTGACTGATGACTGACTTAATGATGGATTGGTTGACTGACTCATTGGTAAATGACTGGCTGGCTGATTGGTTGATTGCTTTGCTGAGTGGCTGCTGATTGAGTGGCTGACTAGTAACTGAGTTTCTTACTAACTGGGTGACTGACTGGCTAATTCACTGCTTGACTGTGTGATTGACTGACCGGCTGACTGACCAGTTGACTGACTGGTTGACTGACTAGTTAACGCGCGCAACTTATTGATCGACATTCAGCACTACAAACGTCGCATAAGGAAGATTCTGACCACACTCCATTCACTCTCACGTTTCACTCTCACAACCACTCAGTTAAATCCATCTTTCTTAAAAACTTTAAATTACTTCAAAACGATCCAGAGACAAGCACTATCTTTTCGCAGCCTCCGCTCATTTCATTCAAACGCGACAAAAACATAGGCAACTTTTTGGTCAGAAGTTCTTTTCAGACTAATGATCAACCAGGCACTTTCAAATGCGCTCGTGCACGATGCACAACGTGTCCTTTTATTCACAACACTGATAAAATATCGGGATCTAAACGATCCATTAAGATCGCCGATCACTTCACATGCACCTCCGCAAATGTAATCTATTGCATAACTTGCACTTATTGCAAAAAGATATACATCAGCGAAACAGGTTGAAGACTAGGTGACCGATTCCGAGAACACCTTCGACACGTAGAAAGGAATGAAAAGGACACATGGAAACCAATCGCTAGACATTTTAATTTACCTAATCATTCTAAGCAACATGTGGCAATCTGCGGTCTTTCCTTACACTTAGGTAGCACGGAAAGCCGTAAAAATCTTGAACAAAAGCTCATCTTTCAAACCGGCAGTCTAAATCCCACAGGGATCAACGAACGCTTTTCATACCACTCATTTATTCTTGTTTTTCTCGTTGCCATGTTCCCACCAATAACGTAGCTCCATTTTCTGCCTTTAAAAGCACACACAACCCACAATTCCTCTATTTGCTCCGACGAAGGGCTAGCGCTCGAAACGTCAGCTTTTGTAATCGTTACGGTGGCCAATTTACCATTTCAACTTTGTTGATATATCCAAATTATTTCGTTACTCCCACCGACACAGCCCCAAACAGTTTCTTTCGAAACTATCAGCCTTTATTCATTTGACTAGTTAACTGACTGGTTGACTGACTTACTGACTGTTTGATGAGTTACTGACTTACTGATTGGTCACTGGCCTGCCAGTCTGACTGATGGACCAGTTGACTGCTGACCTACTGATACCTGACCCGGTGACTGACTGGTTGAGTGCCTTGCAGACCGACTGATGACAGACTTGGTAACTGACTCGGTGACTTTCCGGGTGACCAACTGGTTGACTCACTTAATGGTACCTGATCGCCTGACCAACTGGTTGAGTGAGTGGTTAACTGATTGACAAAATTAGTGGTTACTGACTGGCGAGTGACTATGTGGTTGATTGGTTGACTGACTCACTGGTGCCTGATTGGTTATTTGACTTGTTCGCTGACTTGTTGATCGACTGGTGACTGAGTGGCTAACTGACTGGTGACTGACTGGCCAACGTACTGGTTGATTGACTCACTGCTACCTGACTGGCTGAGTGACTGGTTGAGTGAATGGTTGAGTGAGTGACTTAATGGCTACTGAATAAAAAGTGACTGGTTGACTGGTCCACTGACTCCTTCACTGAATTGTGACTAAGTGGCTATTTGATTGGTGACTGACTGACTTACTGACTGGTTGACTGATTCGCTGGTACTTGACTCGGTGACCTCCTTGTTGACCGACTGGTTGAGTGACTGGTTGACTGGCTGGGTGATTGACTTGCTGACAGACTTGTTACTAGCTGACCAGTGACTTACTGTCTGAGTGGTGGACTGAATCACTGGTACTTGACCGGCTGACTGACTGTTTGACTGCATTACTGACCGACTGATAATGACTGACTAACTGAGTGGTTACTGACTGGCTGCCTGACTTGTTCACTGAGTGGCTGATTAGTGATGACTGACTGACAGACCTGCTGGTACTTGACCGGCTGACTATCTGGTACGCTACCTGGCTGACCTATTAGTGATTGACTGGCTTAGTGACTAGTTGAGTGAGTGGTTGAGTGAATTACTGGTAGTTGACTGTGTATCTGAATGGTTGACTGAGTTTCTGACCCATTGGCGGATGACTGGCTAACTGACTGTTGGACTTACTGAGGGGTGATCAGCTGACGGATTGGTTTGCCACTTTGCTAACCGACTGGTGACTGACTTGATAAGGGACTGGTGACTGACTAGGTAACAGAGTGGTGACTGACTGGCTGACTGAGTGGTCGACTTTCTCGGTGGTACCTGACCAGCCGACTGACTAGTTGACTGACTCACTTGTTCCTGACGGCCATCTGATTGGCTGACTAACTCGTTCACTGACTGGTTAACGTACTTGATTACCGACTGGTAACTAACTGGCTTACTGATTGGCTAACTGACAGAAGACTGCTCGACTTAATGGCTAGTTGCCTGACTCACTCGGTACCTGATCAGGTGACTGACTGGGTTACTGCCTTACTCACGGTTTGGTGATTAAGTAGGAAACTCACAGGTACCTGACCGGCTGAGTGACTGGTTGACTTACTGACTTAACAATTACAAACTGGCCTTTGAAGGAGGTGACTGACTGGTGGACTGGTTGACTTTACGCATCTCACTCTGGCCAAACTTCGCAGGAAACATCGGGGGTCAACTGGATTTTAGCTTTTCCTCACAGATTTCAACACAATCTGTTCCAAAAAATTGCTTTTCGCTTGTTTGCAGATACTTTTTCCAAGATCGTGTTTTCACCACAAGTTGAGCAAGACTTGACCCATTTCACTCTCTGGCCAAATTTCGTAGAAAACATCGACTATGAAGCAAAGCTTCGTGTTTTGTTCCAGATTTCAACACAATCTATTAAAAAAAATTGGTTTTTCGCTTGTTTGCAGATACTTTTTTCCAAAACTGTGTTTTCGGCCCGAGTTGAGCAAGACCTGACGCATTTCACTCTTTGGCCAAATTTCTCAGGAAATATCAGGAATCAAACAAATTTTAGTGATTTCTTAAAGATTTCAACACAAACTAATAAAAAAATTAGTTTTGGCTTGTTTACAGATACGTTTGGCAAAACGGTGTTTTCAGCACGAGTTGAGCAAGACTTGACGCATTTCACTCTCTGGCCAAATCTCGTAGGACACATCGGCTATCAAGAAAATTTTAGTGTTTTCTTACAGATCTATTAAAAAAATTGCTTTTGAATTGTTTGCAGATACTTTTGGCAAAACGGTTTTTGCAGCGCGAGTTGAGCAAGACTTGACGCATTTCACTCTCTGGCCAAATTTTGTAGAACAGATAGGGTATCAAACAAATTTTAGTGTTTTTTTACAGATTTTAACAGAATCTATTAAAAAAATGCTTTTGGCTTGTTTGCAGATAGTTTTTGCAAAACGGTGTTTTCAGCACGAGTTGAGCAAGACTAGAGGCATTTGACTCTGGTAAAATTTCGTAGGACACATCGGGTATCAAGCAAATTTTAGTGTTTTCTCACAGATTTTCACAGAATCTATTAAAAAAAATTGCTTTTGGCTTGTTTGCAGATGCTTTTTGCAAAACGGTGTTTTTAGCGCGAGTTGAGCAAGACTTGACGCATTTCACTCTGTTGCCAAATTTCGCAGGAAACATCGGGTATCAACCAAGTTTTGGTGTTTTCTTCTAGATTTCAACACAATCTATTGAAAAGTATTGGTTTTGGCTTGTTTGCATATAGATTTTCCAAAACCGAGTTTTCAGCGAGAGTTAAGCAAGACTTGACGCATTTCGCTCTCTGGCCAAACTTCGCAGGAAACATCGGGTCACAACCAAAGTTTAGTGTTTTCTTACAGATCTCAGCATACCCTATGAAAAACAAATGGTGTCTGCATGTTTGCAGAAACTTTTTGCAAAGCCGTCTTTCCAGCAGGAGTTGAGCAAGATTTGACGCATTTTCCTCTCTGGCTAGCTTTCGCAGGAAACATCGTATTTCAATCAAATTTTAGTATTATCTTATAGATTTCAATACAATCTAGTCCAAAAAAATTGATTTTGGCTAGTTTGCAGATAGTTATAGAAAAGCCGTGTTTTCAGCGCGAGATGAGCAAGACTTGGTGCATTTCACTCTCCGGCCAAATTTCGCTGGAAACATTGGGTCTTAAGAACATTTTAGCGTTTTCTTACATATTTCAATACAATCTGCTAAAAAAATTTGGATTTGGCTTATTTGCAGATACTTTTTGTAAAAACGTGTTTTCAGCCCGAGTTGAGCAAGACTTGGCACATTTCACTTACTGGCCAAATCTCGCTAGAAACCTCGAGGGTCAACTGGCTTTTGGCGTTTCCTCACAAATTTGCAGGAAACATCGGGTATGAAGCAAATTTTAGTGTTTTCTTGACTGACTCAGTGGTACTTGACTGGTTAGCTGACTTGCTGACCGACTGGTGACTGAGTGGCTTATTGACTGGTGACTGACTGGCTGACCTGCAGCTTGAATGACTGGCTGACTGAATGGTTGACTGACTCATTGGTACTTAACTGGCTATCTGCCTAGTTAACTGACTTGCTTACCGACTGGTGACTGAGTGGCTAATTGACTGGCGACTGACTGGCTGGTTTACTTACTGCATGACTAATTGGCTTACTGACTCAGTGGTACTTGACTGCCTAGGTGACTGGTTATCTGACTTGCTGACAGACTGGTGACTGTGTGACTTTTCGACTGGTGACTTACTGGCTGACTGAATGGTAAAGTGACTCATTGGTTGAGTGAGTCAGTGGTTCTTGAGCGTGTATCTGACTACTTAACTGACCTGCTGACCGACTGGTGACTGAGTGAGTTTTTGACTGGTGAGTTACTGGCTGACTGAATGGTTGAGTGACTCAGTGGTATTTGACTGTCTATCTGACTGGTTAACTGACTTGCTGACCGACTGGTGACTAAGGGGTTAATTCACGGATGACTGACTGGCTGACTGGCCGGTTACATAACTTGACTGAATGGTTGACTGATTCAGGGATACTTGATTGCCTATCTGACTGTTTAACTGACTATCTGATCGATTGGTGATTGAGGGGCTAATAGGCCCTTTGCAGCTAGAGGTCACGTACTTGGCAAAACAAAACTGGAGAGCAAGCGCTCCAGTAAACAAACTATCGTAAGAGGATAAGCATATCTGGCTTTAGACAATAGTTTTCTGTTCATCACGCTCAATCTTTTTGCAATGTCTACAAAAACTGTAAGATATTTACTAAATCTGTCGTTTGGACTCGATTTTTGAATGGAAAGCACGATATTTTCTCGAAATCGTAAAAAAACCAACAACTCGCTCGACGGCTAAGAAATATGGCGGCTTCGCAAGGTATGTACTTCAAAAAATATACTTTTCTCTGCTCTGTTTTAGGTATTGGACTTCAAAAGTCTATGAAAATAAAATATTAGATCGAAATAGCAACCGAGTGGAATTTTATGGCATTTTACGCCCGAGTACTTACGATATTATGAGAGTAATTATGCGTTTGCTGCAGCCTTTTGCTGCACAAGTGACATATTGTTAGGCTTCCAGTGAAAGAGTTAGAAGACCAGGTTCAAGAAATATCCTTCATGAAGATGAGTTTTTTATGTTTTGTGTGCGACTCAAGCTTGGTTTATTTGAGCAAGACTTAGCACATAGGTTTCAGATACACAGATCATCAGTTTGCAGAAAAGTGATCACATGGACTAATTTTTCGTATTTTTTCTTAGGAGTCAAGTGATCTGGCCATCAAGGGAAGATGTCAATAGCTATATGCTAGAAGGTTTCAAAAGGCTTTATGCAAGCACGCCTGTTATATTAGATTGTACTGAGATTTTTGTGCAAACACCTACCTCACTGCTACTTCAGTCACAGCCTTATTCCACTTATAAAAGTAACACTACACCAAAAGGTTTCATAGGTATTACCCCTTATGGAGTTATTAGTTTTGTTTCTAGCCTCTACACTGGATCGATAAGTGATAAGGGCATCACAAGGTGCAGTGGAATTCTAGATTTGTTAGAGCCTTGGGACTCGGTCATGGCCGACATAGGGTTTGACATTGAAGATTTGCTGAGGGAGACGGGGGTGAAGCTGATATTTCTCCGTTTCTAGAAAGTGTTGAACAATTTTCTGCCCAGGATGTTCAGAAAACAAAGACAATAGCAAGTTTGAGAATACATGTTGAAAGAGCAATAAGGAGGATCAAAGGATACCACTTTTGTGATTCTGATGTGCCATCGTCTACATTGGGTTCAATCAATCAGTCATAGACTTTAGCCTGCCTCCTTACAAATTTCCAGGGCCCACTAATCTTATTTAATAGTAACAATGAGCCATAGTTATGTTATTGTGTTATTTATACTTTATTGGGAATGTTTATACTTTACCTAAACAAAAAAATAATGGTCATTGAACTGAGTGGAGTGCAACTTGATCTGATATCAAACACAAGTCAACAAAATCACATGATGGCGTAGCAGGAGTGTGATATGAAATGAAAAGTCTGATATCAGACCGAAATTGTACGACACTGAACAATTTCTGGATTTATGTAAGTGAAGCTCCACTTTAGTTCACTTTAAAGAGTAGTAGCAATGTCAAACATAGGAAGTAAAATTTGAAAAATATTTCATTTTGTGTACATTATTTGCTTTAATCAGATTGGAAAACTGTGTACAATCCTGAAATATGATTGGTCGTCTAAATATAGTGTTGAATTTTGTTTTGCTAACAAAACGATGCGATTCAGACTGAAAATAGTGGGATTCGTGCTCGAATCATACAATTTGAACCAATCAAATTACAGGATTTGATGGGGATTTTAAAATGGGTATAATAAATTGGAATATCTGGGAAGTATAAATTACAGAGCAACCTGTGTTTTGTTTCAGAGGTCAATATTCATCATGTATGACGGAAGGGTGCAGTAAAAATCAGCGCGATCAAAAATATGTAAAAACAAATCCATAGAGAAACAAAACATTTTTATATTAAAATTGGGAGTTGCAAAGTCTTTAGCCTTTCTTGGTCTAGGGGTTTTAATCTTTGAAGATGATAAATGATGATCAGCTAATTTGTTGTCAATTAAAATTTAATTAAGCTGCCCTAATCCCTCTGCCATACATTGTGAACATAGTCTTAATGTAAAAAGTAATTGAAGAAAAAACTATCCCTTTTGTCCTTTGCTTCCTGGAAGAACACTGGATCAAAATTTATTCTAGAGCAAAAAAAACAAACTGTCATCAACGTAACAAAAAAGATCACACCATTCCAATCCTGTGAGTCCAAGCTGGCACTGAATCTGGAAGTAATGAATGTCTGTTATCTTCAGTTTGTACTGGTTAGTGTTCAGAACACTGGATCAAAATTAATTCTAGAGCCAAAAATACAAATTGTCAACAATGTAACAAAAAAGATTACACTATTCCAATCCTGTGAGTCCAAGCTGGCACTGAATCTGGAAGTAATGAATGTCTGTCGCTGTATCTTCAGTTTGTACTGGTTAGTGTTCTGGTCCTTAGTTAGATGTCTGACATTGTCATATGAAGTTTCACCTTCTTTGAAAGCTTTTATTTCTAATAAGCCAAATGGATTCTGACCATTATTTACTGCATCAAGATCATAAACTTTTCTGTCTGGACTACCACCTATCTAGCCATGCGCATTCGGTCATCGTTTGCCCGGCCAGGTAAGCGGTGTTACTTTGATTCAGGATGATATCTAGAATCCCCGTTACACAAGAGAACACAGCAATGGTACGAAGATTTCTTCTTCGGGTCTGATGGCTCGTCGGTAGTTTCGAAATCTACATCTACATCTACATTTCTAAATCTTGCGTTTAGTCTCAATGTAAGACGCATAACTACTCTCATAATATCGTAAGAAATCGGGCGTAAAATGCCGTAAAACTCGACTCGATTGCTATTTTCGATCTAATATTTTATTCTCATAGACTTTAGAACTCCAATAACTGAAAAAATACAGAAAAAAGTACATTTTTTGAAGTACATGCCTTGCGAAGCCGCCATGTTTCTCAGCCGTCGATCGGGTTGTTGGTGACAGTTTTTTACGATTTCGAGAAAAATAACGTGTTTTCCATCCAAAAATCGAGTCCAGACGAGAGATTTAGTAAAATATCTTACAGCTTTTGTCGATATTGCAAAAGGATTGAACGTAATGAACAGAAAATTATTGTCTAAAGCCAGATATGCTTGACCTCTTACGAGAGTTTGTGTACTAGAGCGCTCGCTCTCCAGTAATCAAGCACGTGACCTCTAGCTGCAAAGGGGCTATTGACTGGTGACTGACTGGCTAACTGCGGGGTTGACTGACTGGCTGAATGAAAGATTGCCTAACTCAATGCTATTTAACTGGCTACCTTACTGGTTAACTGAATTGCTGACTGACTGGTGACTGAGTCACTAATTGACTGCTCACTCACTACCTGACTGCCTGGTTGACTGACTGGTTGACTGAAAGGTTGAATGAAAGGTTGACTGAACCAGTGGTACTCGCCCGGGTATCTGACTGATTAAATGACCTGCCCACCGACTGGCGACTGAGTGGCTAATTGACTGGTGACTGACTGGCTGACTGGCTGCTTGACTGACCGGCTGACTGCAAAGTTGACTGACTCAGAGGTACTTGACTGGCTATCTGACTGGTTAACTGACTTGCTGACCGACTGGTGACTAAGTGACTAATTGGCTGGTGACTGACTGGCTGACTGACTCAGTAGCACTTAACTGGCCATGTGACTAGTTAACTGGGTTGGTCACCGACTGGTGACTGAGTGGCTTATTGACTGGTGACTGACTGGCTGACTGGTGGTTTAACCATTAAGGTGACTGAATGGCGTACTGACTCAGTGGTACTTGACTGGCTAACTGACTTCCTGACCGACTGGTGATTAAGTGAATTTTTCTCTGGTGACTGATTGGCTGACTGGGTGGTTGAGTGACTGGCTGACTAAATGGTTGAGTGACTCAGTGGTAGTTGACTGGCTATCTGACTAGTTAACTGACCTGCTGACCGACTGGTGACTGACTAGTTACATGAAAGAATAATTAACTGATTAATACTTGACTGGCTGTCTGATTGGTTAACTGACTTGCTAACTGACTGTTGACTGATTGGGTGACTGACTATTGACTGACTGACTGACTGCCTGGTTGACTGACAGGCTGACTGGAAAGTAGACTAACAGAATGGTACTTGACTCGCTATCAAGTACCACTAAGTCGCTGAACCAATCAGTCAGCCAGACAGTCAATCATCCACTCAGCCAGTCAGTCACCAGTCAATTAGTCACTTAGTCACCAGTCGCTCAGGAACTCAGTCAGTCAGTCAAATGGCCAGTCAAGTACCACTGAGTCAGTCAAATTTTCAGTCATCCAGTCAGTCAACCAGGCGGTCAGGCAGTCAATCACCAGTCAATTAGTCAGTCACCAGTCGGTTAGTTAGTTAACCAGTCAGATAGCCAGTCAAGGATCACTGAATCAGTCAACCATTCAGTCACCAAGTTAGTCAACAGACCAGTCAGCCAGTCAGTCATCTGTGAATAAGCCCCTTAGTCACCAGTCGGTCAGCAAGTCAGTTAACCAGTCAGATACACAGTCAAGTACCACCGAGTCACTCAACCATTCAGTCAGCCAGTAACTCACCAGTCCAAAAGTCACTCAGTCACCAGTCGGTCAGCAAGTCAGTTAACTAGTCAGATAGCCAGTAAAGTACCACTGAGTCAGTCAACTATTCAGTCAGCCAGTCAGTCGAGCAGCAGGTCAGCCAATAAGTCACCACTTAATAAGCCCCTCAGTCACCAGTCGGTAAGCAAGGCAGTTAACCAGTCTGATAGCCAGTCAAGTACCACTGAGTTAGTCATGAAAACACTAAAATTTACTTCATACCCGATGTTTCCTTCCAATCTCTGAGAAAACGCTAAAACCCAGTTGACGCTTGAGGTTTCTAGCGAAATTTGGCGAGTAAGTGAAATGTATGAAGTCTTGCTCAACTCGAGCTGAAAACACTTTTTTTATAAATAGCCTCTGCAAGCAATTCAAATCCATTTCTTTTTGACCAGATTATATTGAAATATGTAAGAAAACGCTAAAATTTGATTAGGATCCAATATTTCCAGCGAAACTTGGCCAGAAAGTAAAATGCGCCGTCTTTCTCAAGTCGTGCTGAAAACACGGTTTTGCTAAAAGTATCTGGAAAGAAGCCAAAACCAATTCTTTTGACCAGATTCTACTAAAAAACTATAAGAGATGAACAAGACGACCCAATTCTCTCTTTCGCCAAATTTCGCTGGAAACTTCGGGTTTTAAGCAAGTTTTAGTGTTTTCTTATACATTTGAAAGCAACATATTGAATAAGATTGCTCTTGGCCTGTTTGAATATACTTTTTGCAAAACTGTCTTTTCAGCTCAGGTTGAGCAAGACCTCGTGCATTTCAGTGTTTGGCCAAATTTTGTAGAAAACATTGGGTATCGAGCAAATTTTAGTGTTTTCTTACAGATTACAACACATTCTGCTAAAAAAAATTGGTTTTGGCTTGTCTCCAGATACTTTTTGAAAAACCGTGTTTTCAGCACGATTTGAGCAAGACTTGACGCAAGTCAATATCTGGCCAAATATCGAAGGAAACATCGGATATCAAGCAAATTTCAGTGTTTTCTTACAGATTTCGACACATTCTATTCAAAAGAATTGCGTTTGGCTTGTCTACAGATAGTTTTTTAAAAACCGTGTTTCCAGCGGGACTTGAACAAGACTTGACGCATCTCAGTCTTTGGCCAGATTTTGTAGGAAACCTAATATATCAATCAAATTTAAGTATTTTCTTACAGCTTTTGCACATTCTATTAAAAAGAACTGGTTTTGGCTTGTATGCAGATCGTTTTTGCGAAACCGTCTTTTTAGCAAGTTTTAGTGTTTTCTTATACATTTGAAAGCAATTTATTAAATAAGATTTCTCTTGGCCTGTTTGAATATACTTTTTGCAAAACTGTCTTTTCAGCACGAGTTGAGCAACACCTTATGCATTTCAGTGTTTGGCCAAATTTGGCAAAAACCATTGGATATCGAGCAAATTTTAGTGTTTTCTTACAGATTTCAACACATTCTGGTAAAAAAAATTGGTTTTGGCTTGTCTCCAGATACTTTTTTAAAATCCGTGTTTTCAGCACGACTTGAGCAAGAGTTGACCCAATTCTCTCTCTGGCCAATTTTCGCAGGAAACCTCGGGTATTAAGCAAAGTTTAGTCTTTTCCTACGGATTTCAACACAATCCATTAGAAACAATTGCTTTTGGCCTGTTTCAAGATAATTTTTGCAAAACCGTGTGTTCAGCACGAGTTGTGAAAGACTTGACGTAAGTCAATATCTGGCCAAATATCGAAGGAAACATGGGATATCAAGCAAAGTTTAGTGTTTTCTTACAGATTTTCACACATTCTGCTTAAAAAAAATTGGTGTTGGCGTGTCTCCAGATACTTTTTTAAAAAACCGTGTTTTCAGCACGACTTGAGGAAGACTTGACCCAATTCTCTCTCTGGCCTATTTTCGCAGGAAACTTCGGGTATTAAGCAAAGTTTAGTCTTTTCCTACGGATTTCAACACAATCCATTATAAACAATTGCTTTTGGCCTGTTTCCAGATAGTTTTTGCAAAACCGTGTGTTCAGCGCGAGTTGAGCAAGACTTGACACAAGTCAATATCTGACCAAATATCGAAGGAAATATCGGATATCAAGCAAATGTTAGTGTTTTCTTACAGATTTCGACACATTCTCTTCAAAAGAATTGCGTTTGGCTTGTTTGCAGATAGTTTTTAAAAAACGTTGTTTCCAGCGGGACTTGAGCAAGACTTGACCCATTTCAGTCTTTGGCCATATTTTGTAGGAAACGTAATATATCAAGCAAATTTAAGTATTTTCTTACAGCTTTCGACATATTCTATTAAAAAGAACTGGTTTTGGCTTGTATGCAGATACTATTTTCGAAACCGTCTTTTTAGCAGGAGTTAAGAAAGACTTGACCTAATCTCTCTCTCTGACCGAATTTCGCAGGAAACATTGGTCATCATGTAAATCTTAGTGCTTTCTTATTTTCTGACAGATTTCAACGCAATCTATTACAAAACATTGGATTTGGCTTGTTCCAAGATACTTTTTCGAAAACCGTCTTTACAGCGCGCGTTGAGCAACACTTGACGGATTACAGTCTCTGGCGAAAATTTGGTAGAAAACATGAGGTATCAAGTAAATTTTAGAGTTTTATTGACTGACTCAGTGGTACTTGACTAGTAAAGCTAACTGACTTGTCCACCGATCCGTGACTAAGTGGCTATTGACTGATTGGCTGACTGGCTGTTTGGCTTACTAGCTGATTGAATGGTCGCCCAACTCAGGGGTACTTGACTGGCTATCTGACTGGTTATCTGAATTGCTGAGTGACTGGTGACTTGGTAACTCATTGCCTGCTGACTGACTGGGTGACTGCCTGGTTGACTGTCTAGCTTACTGAATGGCTGACTGACCCAGTGGTACTTGACTGTTTATCTCCTTGGTTGTCTTACCGGCTGACTGAAAAGTTGACTGACCCAGTGCTACATGACTGGCTATCTAACTTGTTAACGGACTTGCTGAATGACTTGGCACTGATGGATAATTGAATAGTGACTGACTGGCTTATTGACTAGTGACTGCTGGCTCTTTGACTGGGTGGCTGAGTAGCTGACTGAAGGGTTGACTAACTCAATGCTACTTGACTGGCTCTCTCACTGATTAAGTAAATTGCTGACTGCCTGGTGACTGAGTTGCTCATTGCCTGCTGACTGGCTGCCTACGTGGTTGACTCACTGGCTGCTTGAAAGGGTGACTGGTTAACTGACTGGCTGATCGACTGGAGACTGAGTGGCTAATTGACTGCTGATTGAGAGGTTGACTGCCTAGTTGACTGACTCGCTGACTAAATGTTCGACTGACTCAAAGGAACTTGACTGGCTGTATGACTAGTGTACTGACTTGCTCACCGACTGGTGACTGAGTGGCTGACTGGCGACTGACTGCATGACTGGCTGTTTGACTGATTGAATGACTGAATGGTTGACTAACCCAGCGGTACTTGACTTGCTATCTGATTGTTTAAATGACAGTCACCCAGTCAGTCAACCAGAAAGTGAGCGAGTCAAGTACCAGTGAATTAGTCAACCGTTCACTGAGTCAGTCAGTCACTAGTCAAAGAGCCACCTAGTCACAAGTCAGTCAAGGAGTCAGTGGACCAGTCAGCCGGTCCGTCAGCCAGTGACTTTTCATTCAGCAGTTATTAAGTCAGTGAATGAGCCATTTAGTCAGTGAGTCAGTCAACCAGTCACAGCCGGTCTGGTACCAGTGAGTCAGTGAGCCAGCACGTTGGCCAGTCAGTCACCAGTCAGCTAGCTACTGAGTCACCAGTCGTTCATCAAGTCAGTGAACAGGCACCAGGGAGTCAGTCAACCAGTCAACTACGTAGTCACTCGCCAGTCAGTAACCAGTAATTCTGTCAATCAGTCAACCAGTCAGTCAACAACTTTGTCAGGCGGTCAGGTACCATTAAGTAAGTCAACCAGTCGGTCAGCCAGAAAAGAATCTACTCAATTACCAAGTTAGTCAACAATCGCTGTGCAAGTTGGTCAGCAGTCGGTCTACTTTTTCCAAAAACTCTGTTTTTAGCGCTAGGTCAGCAAGAGTTGTTGCATTCTAGTCTCTAGCCAAATTTGGTAGGAAACATCACGTATGTAGCAAATTTCTGTTGTTTCTTACATATTTTAAGCATTCTATTAAGAAAAGCTGGGTTGGCTTGTTTCAAGATACCTTTTGCAAAAGTGTGCTTTCAGCACGAGTTAAGCAAGACTTGACCCAATTCTCTCTTTGGCCAAATTCGGCAGGAAACTTCGGGTTGTAAGCAGATTTTAGTGTTTTCCTATAGATTTCAACGCAATCTATTAAATGAGATTGCTCTTGGCCTGTTTCAATATACTTTTTGCAAAACCGTCTTTTCAGCGCGATATGAGCAAGACCTTATGATGCATTTCAGTTGTTGGCCAAATTTTGTAGAAAACATTGGGTATCGAGCAAATGTTAGTGTTTTCTTACAGATTTCAACACATTCTGCTAAAAGAAATTGGTTTTGGCTTGTCTCCAGATACTTTTTTAAAAACCATGTTTTCAGCACGACTTGAGCAAGACTTGACCCGATTCTCTCTCTGGCGAATTTTCGCAGGAAACTTCGGGTATTAAGCAAAGTTTAGTGTTTTCTTATAGAGTTCAACACAATCTAGTAGAAACAATTACTTTTGGCCTATTTGCAGATGGTTTTTGCAAAACCGTGTGTTCAGCACGAGTTGAGAAAGACTTGACACAAGTCAATATCTGGCCAAATATCGAAGGAAACATCGGATATCAAGCAAATTTTAGTGTTTTCTTACAGATCTCGACATATTCTATTCAAAAGAATTGCGTTTGGCTTGTCTGGAGATAGTTTTCTAAAAACCGTGTTTCCAGCGGGACTTGAACAAGACTTGAGGCATCTCAGTCTTTGGCCAGATTTTGTATTAAACCTAAAATGTCAAGCAAATTTAAGTATTTTCTTACAGCTTTGGACACATTCTATTCAAAAGAACTGGTTTTTGCTTGTATGCAGATGGTTTTTGCGAAACCGTGTTTTTAGCACGTGTTAAACAAGACGACCCAATTCTCTCTCTGGCCAAATTTCGCTGGAAGCTTCGGGTTTTAAGCAAGTTTTAGTGTTTTCTTATACATTTGAAAGCAATTTATTAAATAAGATTGCTCTTGGCCTGTTTGAATATACTTTTTGCAAAACTGTCTTTTCAGCACGAGTTGAGCAACACCTTATGCATTTCAGTGTTTGGCCAACTTTTGTAAAAACCATTGGATATCGAGCAAATTTTAGTGTTTTCTTACAGATTTCAACACATTCTGCTAAAAGAAATGGTTTTGGCTTGTTTCCAGATACTTTTTTAAAAACCATGTTTTCAACACGACTTGAGCAAGACTTGACCCAATTCTCTCTCTGGCCAATTTTCGCAGGAAACCTCGGGTATTAAGCAAAGTTTAGTGTTTTCTTATAGAATTCAACACAATCTATTAGAAACAATTACTTTTGGCCTATTTGCAGATAGTTTTTGCAAAACCGTGTGTTCAGCACGAGTTGAGAAAGACTTGACGTAAGTCAATATCTGGCCAAATATCGAAGGAAACATCAGATATCAAGCAAATTTTAGTGTTTTCTTACAGATTTCGACACATTCTATTCAAAAAAATTGTTTGTAGCTTGTCTGCAGATAGTTTTTTAAAAACCGTGTTTCCAGCGAGACTTGAGCCAGACTTGACGCATCTCAGTCTTTGGCCAGATTTTGTAGGAAAGGTAATATATCAAGCTAATTTAAGTATTTTCTTACAGCTTTTGACATATTCTTTTAAAAAGAACTGGTTTTGGCTTGTATGCAGATACTATTTTTGAAACCGTGTTGTTAGCAGGAGTTGAGAAAGAGTTGACCTAACTTCTGTCTCTGACCGAATTTCGCAGGAAACATTGGTCATCATGTAAACTTTAGTGTTTTCTTATTTTCTTACAGATTTCAAAGCAATCTATTACAAAGCATTGGGTTCAGCTTGTTCCCACGTACTTTTTGGAAAAACGTCTTTTCAGCACAAGTCGAGCAACACCTCACGGATTGGAGTCTCTGGCCAAAATGTGGTAGGAAACATAACATATCAAGTAGATTCTAGAGTTTTCTTAAGTGACTCAGTGGTACTTGACTGGTAAAGCTAACTGACTTTTCCACCGATCGTTGACTAAGTGGCTTATTGACTGGTGACTGACTGGCTGACTGGCTGTTTGGCTTACTAGCTGATTGAATGGTCGCCTCACTCAGGGGTACTTGACTGGCTATCGGACTGGTTATCTGAATTGCTGAGTGCCTGGTGACCTCGTAGCTCATTGCCTGCTGACTGACTGGCTGACTACCTGGTTGACTGTCTAGCTTACTGAATGGCTGACTGACCCAGTGGAACTTGACTGGCTATCTCCTTAGTTGTCCTACCGGCTGACTGAAAGGTTGACTGACCCAGTGCTACTTGACTGGCTATCTGACTTGTCAACGGTCTTGGTGACTGACTTGTGACTGAGGGGTAATCGACTAGTGACCGACTGGCTTATTAACTGGTGACTGACTGGCTGTTTGGCTGGATGCCTGAGTAGCTGACTGAATGGTTGACTAACTCAATTCTACTTGACTGGCTCTCTCACTGGTGAAGTAAATTGCTGACTGCCTGGTGACTGAGTTGCTTATTGCCTGCTGACTGGCTGCCTACATGGTTGACTCACTAGCTGCTTGAAGGGGTGACTGGTTAACTGACTGGCTGACAGACTGGAGACTGAGTGGCTAATTGACCGCTGACTGAGAGGTTGACTGCCTATTTGACTGACTCGTTGACTAAATGTTCGACTGACTCAAAGAAACTTGACTGGCTGTATGATTAGTGTAGTGACTTGGTCACCGACTAGTGACTAAGTGACTGACTGGCGACTGACTGGATGACTGGCTGTTTGACTGATTGGATGACTGAGTGGTTGACTAACACAGTGGTACTTGACTTGCTATCTGATTGTGTAAATGATAGTCATGCAGTCAGTCAACCAGAAAGTGAGCGAGTCAAGTACCAGTGAATTAGTCAACCATTCTCTGAGTCAGTGAGTCACTAGTGAAAGAGGCACCTAGTCACAAGTCAGTCAAGGAGTCAGTGGACCCGTCAGCTAGTCAGTCAGCCAGATACTCTTCGTTCAGCAGCCATTAAGTCAGTGAATCAGCCATGTAGTCAATCAGTCAGTCAACCAGTCACAGCCGGTCTGATATCAGTTGGTCAGTCAACCAGCACGTTTGCCAGTCAGTCACCAATCAGCTAGCCACTCAGGCACCAGTCGCTCAACAAGTCAGTGAACCGGCACCAGGGAGTCAGTCAAGTAGTCAACGACATAGTCACTGGCCAGTCAGTAACCAGTAATTCTGTCAATCAGTCAACCAAACAGTCAAGAACTTTGTCAGGCGATCAGGTACCATTAAGTCAGTCAATCAGTCGGCCAGCCAGAAAAGCATCTACTCAATTACCAAGTGAGTCAACAGTCGGTATGCAAGTTGGTCACCAGTCGGGCTACATTTTCTAAAAACTCTGTTTTCAGCGCTAGGTCGGCAAGAGTTGTTGCATTCTAGTCTCTAGCCAAATTTGGTAGGAAACCTCAGTTATCTAGCAAATCTCTGTTTTTTCTTACATATTTCAGCACTTTCTCTTCAAAAAAGTTGGTTTGCCTTGTTTCTAGATACCTTTCGCAAAAGTGTCCTTTCAGCACGATTTGAACAAGACGACCCAATTCTCTCTCTGGCAATATTTCGCTGGAAACTTTGGGTTTTAAGCAAGTTTTAGTGTTTTTTATACATTTAAAAGGAATTTATTAAATGAGATTGCTGGGCCTTTTTTAATATACTTTTTGCAAAACTGTCTTTTCATCTCGAGTTCAGCAAGACCTTATGCATTTCAGTGTTTGGCCAAAGTTTGTAGAAAACATTGGATATCGAGCAAATTTTAGTGTTTTCCTACAGATTTCAACACATTCTGCTAAAAAAAATTGCTTTTGGCTTATCTCCAGATACTTTTTTAAAAACCGTGTTTTCAGCACGACTTGAGCAAGACTTGACCCAATTCTCTCTCTGGCCAATTTTCGCAGGAAACTTCGGGTATTAAGCAAAGTTTAGTCTTTTCCTACGGATTTCAACACAATCCAGTAGAAACAATTGCTTTTGACCTGTTTCCAGATAGGTTTAGGAAAACCGTGTGTTCAGCGCGAGTTTAGCAAGACTTGACGCAAGTCGACATCTGGCCAAATATCGAAGGAAACATCGGATATCAAGCGAAGTTTGGTGTTTTCTTGCAGATTTCAACAGGTTCTGCTAAAAAAAATGGTTTTGGCTTGTAACCAGATACTTTTTTAAGAACCGTGTGTTCAGCACGACTTCAGCAAGACTTGACGCAATTCTCTCTCTGGCCAACTTTCGCAGGTGACTTATTCAGCAAAATTTAGTCTTTTCCTACGGATTTCAACACAATCCATTAGAAACAATTTTTTTTGGCCTGTTTCCAGAAAGTTTTTGCAAAACCGTGTGTCCAGCGCGAGTTGAGCAAGACTTGACACAAGTCAATATCTCGCCAAATATCGAAGGAAACATCGGATATCAAGCAAATTGTGGTGTTTTCTTACAGATCTCGACATATTCTATTCCAAACAATTGCTTGTAGCTTGTTTGCAGATAGTTTTTAAAGAACGGTGTTTCCAGCGGAACTTTACGAAGACTTGACGCATTTCCGTCTTTCGTCTGATTTTGTAGGAAACGTAATATATCAAGGAAATTTAAGTATTTTCTTACAGCTTTTGACACATTCTATTAAAAAGAACTGGTTTTGGCTTGTATGCCGATACTATTATCGAAACCGTGTTTTTAGCAGGAGTTGAGAAAGAGTTGACCTAACTCCTCTCTCTGACCGAATTTCGCAGGAAACATTGGTCATCATGTAAACTTTAGTGTTTTCTTATTTTCTTACAAATTTCAAAGCAATCTATTACAAAACATTGGGATCGGCTTGTTCCCAGGTACTTTTTGGAAAACCGTCTTTTCAGCACGCGTTGAGCAACACCTCACGGATTGGAGTCTCTGGCCAAAATGTGGTAGGAAACATAAGGTATCAAGTACATTTTCGAGTTTTCTTAAGTGACTCAGTAGTAAAGCTAACTGACTTTTCCACCGATCGTTGACTAAGTGGCTTATTGACTGGTGACTGACTGGCTGACTGGCTCTCTTGCTGACTAGCAGATTGAATGGTCGCCTAACTCAGGGGTATTTGACTGGCTATCTGACTGGTTATCTGAATTGCTGACTGACTGGTGACTTGGTAGCTCATTGCCTGCTGACTGACTGGGTGACTGCCTGGTTAGTTGTCTAGCTTACTGAATGGCTGACTGACCCAGTAGTACTTGACTGGCTATCTCCTTGGTTGTCTTACCGGCTGACTGGAAAGTTGACTGACCCAGTGCTACATGACTGGCTATCTGACTTGTTAACGGACTTGCTGAATGACTTGTCACTGATGGGTTATTGACTAGTGACTGCTGGCTCTTTGACTGGATGGCTAAGTAGCTGACTGAAAGGTTGACTAACTGAATGCTACTTGACTGGCTCTCTCACTGGTTAAGTAAATTGCTGACTGCCTGGTGACTGAGTTGCTCATTGCCTGCTGACTGGCTGCCTACATAATTGACTCACTGACTGCTTGAAAGGGTGACTGATTAACTGACTGGCTGACCGACTGGAGACTGAATGGCTAATTGACTGCTGACTGAGAGACTGACTGCCTAGTTGACTGAGTCGCTGACTAAATGTTCGACTGACTCAAAGGAACTTGACTGGCTGTATGATTAGTGTACTGACTTGCTCACCGACTGGTGACTAAGTGGCTGACTGGCGACGGACTGGATGACTGGCTGTTTGACTAATTGGATGACTGAATGGTTGACTAACACAGTGGTACTTGACTTTCTATCTGATTGTTTAAATGACAGTCACCCAGTCAGTCAACCAGAAAGTGAGCGAGTCAAGTACCAGTGAATTAGTCAACCGTTCACTGAGTCAGTCAGTCACTAGTCAAAGAGCCACCTAGTCACAAGTTAGTCACCAGTCAGCTAGCCACTCAGTCACCAGTCGGTCAACAAGTCAGTGAACAGGCACCAGGGAGTCAGTCAACCAGTCAACTACGTAGTCACTCGCCAGTTAGTAACCAGTAATTCTGTCAATCAGTCAACCAGTCAGTCACCAACTCTGTCAGGCGGTCAGGTACCATTAAGTAAGTCAACTCGTCGGTCAGCCAGAAAAGCATCTACGCAATTACTAAGTTAGTCAACAGTCGGTGTGCAAGTTGGTGACCAGTGGGTCTACTTTTTCCAAAAACTCTGTTTTCAGCGATAGGTCAGCAAGAGTTCTTGCATTCTAGTCTGTAGTCACATTTGGTAGGAAACATCACGTATCTAGCAAATTTCTGTTTTTTCTTACCTATTTTAAGCATTGTATTAAGAAAAGCTGGATTGGCTTGTTTCTAGATACCTTTTGCAAAAGCGTGCTTTCAGCACGAGTTAAGCAAGACTTGACACAATTCTCTCTCTGGCGAAATTCCGCAGGAAACTTCGGGCTGTAAGTAGATTTTAGTGTTTTCCTATAGATTTCAACGCAATCTATTAAATAAGATTGCTCTTGATCTGCTTAAATATACTTATGGCAAAACCGTCTTTTAAGCGCGATATGAGCAAGACCTTCTGATGCAATTCAGTGTTTGGCCAAATTTTGTAGAAAACATTGGGTATCGAGAGAAATTTAGGGTTTTCTTACAGATCTCAACACATTCTGCTAAAAGAAATTGGTTTTGGCTTGTCTCCAGATACTTTTGTAAAAACCATGTTTTCAGCACCTCTTGAGCAAGACTTGACCCAATTCTCTCTCTGGCCAATTTTCGCAGGAAACTTCGGGTATTAAGCAAAGTTTAGAGTTTTCTTATATAGTTCAACACAATCTATTAGAAACAATTACTTTTGGCCTACTTGCAGATAGTTTTTGCAAAACCGTGTGTTCAGCACGAGTTGAGCAAGACGACGCAAGTCAATATCTGCGCAAATAACGAAGAAAACATCGGATAACAAGCAAATTTTAGTGTTTTCTTACAGATCTCGACACATTCTATTCAAACGAATTGCGTTTGGCTTGTTTACAGATAGTTTTTTCAAAACCGTGTTTCCAGCGGGACTTGAACAAGACGACGCATCTCAGTCTTTGGCCAGATTTTGTAGGAAACGTAATATATCTATCAAATTTAAGTATTTTCTTACAGCTTTTGACACATTCTATTAAAAAGAACAGTTTTGGCTTGTATGCAGATACTTTTTTCGAAACCGTGTTTTTAGCAGGAGTTGAGAAAGACTTGACCTAACCTCACTCTCTGACCGATATTTCGCAGGAAACATTGGTCATCATGTAAGTTTTAGTGTTTTCTTATTTTCTTAGAGATTTCAACGCAATCTATTACAAAACATTGGGTTAGGCTTGTTCCCAGATACGTTTTGGAAAACCGTCTTTTCAGCGCGCGTTGAGCAACACCTGACGGATTAGAGTCTCTGGCCAAAATTTAGTAGGAAACATAAAGTATCAAGTGAATTTTATAGTTTTCTTGACTGACTCATTGATACTTCACTGGTAAAACTAACTGACTTGTTCACCGATCGGTGAGTAAGTGGCTTATTGACTGGTGACTGACTGACTGACTGGCTGTTTGCCTGACTAGCTGATTGAATGTTCGACTGACTTAAAGGAACTTGATTGGCTGTATGATTAGTGTACTGACTTGCTCACGGACTGGTGACTGAGTGGCTGACTGGCGACTGACTGGATGACTGGCTGTTTGACTGATTGGATGACTGAATGGTTGACTAACACAGTGATACTTGACTTGCTATCAGATTGTGTAAATGATAGTCATCCGGTCAGTCAACCAGAAAGTGAGCGAGTCAAGTACTAGTGAATTAGTCCACCATTCGCTGAGTCAGTCAGTCACGAGTCAAAGAGCCACCTAGTCACAAGTCAGTCAAGGAGTCAGTGGACCCGTCAGCCAGTCGGTCAGCCAGTCACTTTTCATTCAGCAGTTATTAAGTCAGTGAATCAGCCATTTAGTCAATGAGTCAGTCAAGCAGTCACAGCCGGTCTGGTACCAGTGAGTTAGTGAACCAGCACGTTGGCCAGTCAGTCACCAGTCAGCTAGCCACTCAGTGAGCAGTCGGTCAACAAGTCAGTGAAAAGGCACCAGGGAGTCAGTCAAGTAGTCAACTACATAGTCACTCGCCAGTCAGTAACCAGTAATTCTGTCAATCAGTCAACCAAACAGTCAAAAACTTTGTCAGGCGGTCAGGTACCATTAAGTAAGTCAACCAGTAGGTCAGCCAGAAAAGCATCTACTTAATTACCAAGTTAGTGAACAGTCGGTGTGTAAATTGGTGACCAGTCGGTCTACTTTTTCGAAAAACTCTGTTTTCAGCGATAGGTCATCAAGAGTTGTTGCGTTCTAGTCTCTAGCCACATTTGGTAGGAAACATCAGGTATGTAGCAAATTTCTGTTGTTTCTTACATATTTTAAGCATTCTATTAAGAACAGCTGGATTGGCTTGTTTCTAGATACCTTTAGCAAAAGCGTGCTTTCAGCACGAGTTGAGCAAGACTTGACCCAATTCTCTCTTTGGCCAAATTCCGCAGGAAACTTCGGGTTGTAAGCAGATTTTAGTGTTTTCCTATAGATTTCAACGCAATCTATTAAATGAGATTGCTCTTGGCCTGTTTAAATATACTTTTTGCAAAAAGGTCTATTCAGTGCGATGTGAGCAAGACCTTATGCATTTCAGTGTTTGGCCAAATTTTGTAAAAAACATTGGGTATCGAGCAAATTTTAATTTTTCTTACAGATCTCGACATATTCTGCTAAAAGTAATTGGTTTTGGCTTGTCTCTAGATACTTTTTTAAAAACCATGTTTTCAGCACGTCTTGAGCAAGAGTTGACCCAATTCTCTCTCTGGCCAATTTTCGCAGGAAACTTCGGGTATTAAGCAAAGTTTAGTGTTTTCTTATAGAGTTCAACACAATCTATTAGAAACAATTGCTTTTGTTTTATTACCAGATAGTTTTTGGAAAACCGTGTGTTCAGCACGAGTCGAGGAAGACTTGACGCAAGTCAATATCTGGCCAAATATCGAAGGAAACATGGGATATCAAGCAAATTTTAGTGTTTTCTTACAGATTTCGACACATTCTCTTTAACAGAATTGCGTTTCGCTTGTCTGCAGATAGTTTTTTCAAAACCGTGTTTCCAGCGGGACTTGACTAAGACTTGACGCATTTCAGTCTCAGGGTTTTTTAGGAAACGTAATATATCAAGCAAATTTAAGCATTTTCTTACAGCTTTGGACACATTCTATTAAGAAGAACTGGTTTTGGCTTGTATCGAGATACTATGTCCGAAACCGTGTTTTTAGCAGGAGTTGAGAAAGACTTGACCTAACTTCTCTCTCTGAGTAAGTCAAGTAACACAGTGTTACTTGACTTGCTATTTGATTGTTTAAATGACAGTCACCCAGTCAGTCAACCAGAAAGTGAGCGAGTCAAGTACCAATGAGTTAGTCAACCATTAACTGTGTCAGTCAGTCAGTAGTCAAAGAGCCACCTAGTCACAAGTCAGTCAAGGAGTCAGTGGACCAGTCAGCCAGTCGGTCAGCCAGACACTCTTCATTCAGCAGCCATTAAGTCAGTGAATCAGCCATTGAGTCAGTCAGTCAACCAGTCACAGCCGGTCTGGTACCAGTGAGTCAGTGAGCCAGCACGTTGGCCAGTCAGTCACCAGTCAGCTAGCCACTCAGTCACCAGTCGGTCATCAAGTCTGTGAACAGGCACCAAGGAGTCAGTCAACGAGTCAACTACGTAGTCATTCGCCAGTCAGGAACCAGTAATTCTGTAAATCAGTCAACCAGTCAGTAAACAACTTTGTCAGGCGGTCAGGTACCATTAAGTAAGTCAACCAGTCGGTCAGCGTGAAAAGCATCTACTCAATTACCAAGTTAGTCAATATTCGCTGTGCAAGTTTGTCACTAGTCGGTCTTCTTTTTGCAAAAACTGTGTTTTTAGCGATAGGTCCGCAAGAGTTGTTGCATTCTAGTCTCTAGCCAAATTTGGTAGGAAAGATCACGTATGTAGCAAATTTCTTTTGTTTCTTACATATTTTAAGCATTCTATTAAGAAAAGCTGGATTTGCTTGCTTCTAGATACCTTTAGCAAAAGCGTGCTTTCAGCACGAGTTAAGCAAGACTTGACCCAATTCTCTCTTTGGCCAAATTCCGCAGGAAACTTCGGGTGTTAAGCAGATTTTAGTGTTATTTTATAGATTTCAACGCAATTGCTCTTTGTCTGTTTAAGTATACTTATGGCAAAACCGTCTTTTCAGCGCGATGTGAGCAAGAAGTTATGCATTTCAGTGTTTGGCCAAATTTTGTAGAAAAGATTGGGTATCGAGCAAATTTTAGTGTTTCTTACAGATCTCAACACATTCTGCTAAAAGTAATTGGTTTTGGCTTGTCTCGAGATAATTTTTTAAAACCATTTTTCAGCACGACTTGAACATTCTATTCAAAAGAATTGCGTTTGGCTTGTTTGCAGATTGTTTTTTCAAAACCATGTTTCCAGCGGGACTTGAACAAGACTAGACGAATTTCTGTCTTCGGCCAGATTTTGTATGAAACGTAATATATCAAGCAAATTTAAGTATTTTGTTGCATCTTTGGACACATTCTATTAAAAAGAACTGGTTTTGGCTTGTATGCAGAAACTTTTTTCGAAACTGTTTTTAGCAGGAGTTGAGAAAGAGTTGACCTAACCTCTCTCTCTGACCGAATTTCGCAGGAAACATTAGTCATCATGTAAACCTTAGTGTTTTCTTATTTTCTTACAGATTTCAACGCAATCTATTACAAAACATTGGGTTCGGCTTGTTCCCAAGTACTTTTTGGAAAACCGTCTTTTCAGCACGCGTTGAGCAACACCTGACCGATTGGAGTCTCTGGCCAAAATGTGGTAGGAAACATAACATATCAAGTAGATTTTAGAGTTTTCTTAAGTGACTCAGTGGTACTTGACTTGTAAAGCTAACTGACTTTACCACCGATCGTTGACTAAGTGGCTTATTGACTGGTGACTGACTGGCTGACTGGCTGTTTGGCTGACTAGCTGATTGAATGGTCGCCTAACTCAGGTGTACTTGACTGGCTGACTGGTTATCTAAATTGCTGACTGACTGGTGACTTGGTAGCTCATTGCCTGCTGACTGACTGGGTGACTGCCTGGTTAACTGTCTAGCTTACTGAATGGCTGACTGACCCAGTAGTACTTGACTGGCTATCTCCTTGGTTGTCTTACCGGCTGACTGGAAAGTTGACTGACCCAGTGCTACATGACTGGCTATCTGACTTCTTAACGGACTTGCTGAATGACTTGTCACGGATTGGTTATTGACTAGTGACTGACTGGCTTATTGACTAGTGACTGCTGGCTCTTTGACTGGATGGCTAAGTAGCTGACTGAATGGTTGACTAACTGAATGCTACTTGACTGGCTCTCTAACTGGTTAAGTAAATTGCTGACTGCCTGGTGACTGAGTTGCTCATTGCCTGCTGACTGGCTGCCTACATGGTTGACTCACTGGCTGCTTGAAAGGGTGACTGATTAACTGACTGGCTGACCGACTGGAGACTGAGTGGCTAATTGACTGCTGACTGAGAGACTGACTGCCTAGTTGACTGAGTCGCTGACTAAATGTTGGACTGACTCAAAGGAACTTGACTGGCTGTATGATTAGTGTACTGCGTTGCTCACTGACTGGTGACTGAGTGGCTCACTGGCGACTTACTCGATGACTGGCTGTTTGACTGATTGGATGACTGAATAATTGACTAACACAGTGGTACTTGACTTTCTATCTGATTGTTTAAATGACAGTCACCCAGTCAGTCAACCAGAAAGTGAGCGAGTCAAGTACCAGTGAATTAGTCAACCGTTCACTGGGTCAGTCAGTCACTAGTCAAAGAACCACCTAGTCACAAGTTAGTCACCAGTCAGCTAGCCACTCAGTCACCAATTGGTCAACAAGTCAGTGAACAGGCACCAGGGAGTCAGTCAACCAGTCAACTACGTAGTCACTCGCCAGTCAGTAACCAGTAATTCTGTCAATCAGTCAACCAGTCAGTCAACAACTTTGTCAGGCGGTCAGGTACCATTAAGTCAACTCGTCGGTCAGCCAGAAAAGCATCTACTCAATTACCAAGTTAGTCAACAGTCGGTGTGCAAGTTGGTGACCAGTCGGTCTACTTTTTCCAAAAACTCTGTTTTCAGCGATAGGTCAGCAAGAGTTCTTACATTCTAGTGTCTAGCCACATTTGGTAGGAAACATCGCGCATCTAGCAAATTTCTGTTTTTTCTTACATATTTTAAGCGTTCTATTAAGAAAAGCTGGATTGGCTTGTTTGTAGATACCTTTTGCAAAAGCGTGCTTTCAGCACGAGTTAAGCAAGACTTGACACAATTCTCTCTCTGGCCAAATTCCGCAGGAAACTTCGGGCTGTAAGTAGATTTTAGTGTTTTCTTATAGATTTCAACGCAATCTATTAAATAAGATTGCTCTTGGTCTGTTTAAATATATTTATGGCAAAACCGTCTTTTCAGCGCGATATGAGCAAGACCTTATGATGCAATTCAGTGTTTGGCCAAATTTTGTAGAAAACATTGGGTATCGAGAGAAATTTTAGTGTTTTCTTACAGATCTCAACACATTCTGCTAAAAGAAATTGGTTTTGGCTTGTCTCCAGATACTTTTGTAAAAACCATGTTTTCAGCACCTCTTGAGCAAGACTTGACCCAATTCTCTCTCTGGCGAATTTTCGCAGGAAACTTCGGGTATTAAGCAAAGTTTAGAACTTTCTTTGAGAGTTCAACACAATCTATTAGAAACAATTACTTTTGGCCTATTTGCAGATAGTTTTTGCAAAACCGTGTTTTCAGGACGAGTTGAGCAAACTTTACGGAAGTCAATATCTGCGCAAATAACGAACAGCTTTTGACACATTCTATTAAAAAGAACGGTTTTGGCTTGTATGGAGATACTTTTTTCGAAACCGTGTTTTTAGCAGGAGTTGAGAAAGACTTGACGTTATCTCACTCTCTGACCGATATTTCGCAGGAAACATTGGTCATCATGTAAGTTTTAGTGTTTTCTTTTTTTCTTAGAGATTTCAGCGTAATCTATTACAAAACATTGGGTTAGGTTTGTTCCCAGATACGTTTTGGAAAACCGTCTTTTCAGCACGCGTTGAGCAACACCTGACGGATTAGAGTCTCTGGCCAGAATTTAGTAGGAAACATAAAGTATCAAGTGAATTTTAGAGTTTTCTCGACTGACTCATTGGTACTTCACTGGTAAAACTAACTGACTTGTCCACCAATCGGTGACTAAGTGGCTTATTGACTGGTGACTGACTGACTGACTGACTGACTGGCTGTTTGCCTGACCAGCTGATTGAATGTTCGACTGACTTAAAGGAACTTGATTGGCTGTATGATTAGTGTACTGACTTGCTCACCGACTGGTGACTGAGTGGCTGACTGGCGACTGAGTGGATGACTGGCTTTTTGACTGATTGGATGACTGAGTGGTTGACTAACACAGTGGTACTTGACTTGCTATCATATTGTGTAAATGATAGTCATCCAGTCAGTCAACCAGAACGTGATCGAGTCAAGTACTAGTGAATTAGTCAACCATTCGCTGAGTCAGTCAGTCACTAGTCAAAGAGCCACCTAGTCACAAGTCAGTCAAGGAGTCAGTGGACCCGTCAGCCAGTCGGTCAGCCAGTCACTTTTCATTCAGCAGTTATTAAGTCAGTGAATCAGCCATTTAGTCAATGAGTCAGTCAAGCAGTCACAGCCGGTCTGGTACCAGTGAGTCAGTGAGCCAGCACGTTAGCCAGTCAGTCACCAGTCAGCTAGCCACTCAGTCACCAGTCGGTCATCAAGTCAGTGAACAGGCACCAGGGAGTCAGTCAACCAGTCAACTACGTAGTCACTCGCCAGTCAGTAACCAGTAATTCTGTCAATCAGTCAACCAAACAGTCAAAAACTTTGTCAGGCGGTCAGGTACCATTAAGTAAGTCAACCAGTCGGTCTGCCAGAAAAGCATCTACTCAATTACCAAGGTAGTTAACAGTCGGTGTGCAAGTTGGTGACCAGTCGGTCTACTTTTTCGAAAAACTCTGTTTTCAGCGATAGGTCATCAAGAGTTGTTGCGTTCTAGTCTCTAGCCACATTTGGTAGGAAACATCAGGTATATAGCAAATTTCTGTTGTTTCTTACATACTTTAAGCATTCTATTAAGAAAAGCTGGATTGGCTTGTTTCAAGATACCTTTAGCAAAAGCGTGCTTTCAGCACGAGTTGAGCAAGACTTGACCGAATTCTCTCTTTGGCCAAATTCCGCAGGAAACTTCGGGTTGTAAGCAGATTTTAGTGTTTTCCTATAGATTTCAACGCAGTCTATTAAATGAGGTTGCTCTTGGCCTGTTTCAATATAGTTTTTTTAAAACCGTCTTTACAGCGCGATGTGAGCAAGACCTTATGATGCATTTCAGTGGTTGGCCAAATTTTGTAGAAAACATTGGGTATCGAGCAAATGTTAGTGTTTTCTTACAGATTTCAACACATTCTGCTAAAAGAAATTGGTTTTGGCTTGTCTCTAGATACTTTCTTAAAAACCATGTTTTCAGCACGACTTGAGCAAGACTTGACCCGATTCTCTCTCTGGCCAATTTTCGCAGGAAACTTCGGATATTAAGCAAAGTTTAGTGTTTTCTTATTGAGTTCAACACAACATTGGGTATCGAGCAAATTTTAGTGTTTTCTTAGAGATTTCAACACATCCTGGTAAAAGACATTTGTTATGGCTTATCTCCAGATACTTTTTTAAAAACCATGTTTTCAGCACGACTTGAGCAAGACTTGACCCAATTCTCTCTCTGGCCCATTTTCGTAGGAAACTTCGGGTATTAAGCAAAGTTTAATCTTTTTCTACGGATTTCAACACAATCCATTAGAAACAATTGCTTTTGGGCTCCTTCCAGATAGTTTTTGCAAAACCGTGTGTTCCGCATGAGTTGAGCAAGACTTGACGCAAGTCAATATCTGGCTAAATATCGAAGGAAACATCAGATATCAAGCAAATCTTAGTGTTTTCTTACCGATTTCGACATATTCTATTCAAAAAAATTGTTTGTGGTTTGTTTGCAGATAGTTTTTGCACAACCGTGTGTTCAGTACTAGTTGAGCAAGACTTGACGCAAGTCAATATCTGGCCAAATATATAAGGAAACATCGGATATCAAGCAAATCTTAGTGTTTTCTTACAGATTTCGACATATTCTATTCAAAAAAATTGTTTGTGGCTTGTTTGCAGATAGTTTTTTAAAAACCGTGTTTCCAGCGGGACACTAGCAAGACTTGACGTAATTCAATCTTTGGCGAGATTTTGTAGGAAAGGTAATAATGACCAAATTCCGCAGGAAACTTCGTATTGTAAGCAGATTTTAGTGTTTTCCTATAGATTTCAACGCAATCTATTAAATGAGATTGCTCTTGGCCTGTTTCAATATACTTCAAAACCGTCTTTACAGCGCGATGTGAGCAAGACTTTATGATGCATTTCAGTGTTTGGCCAAATTTTGTAGAAAACATTGGGTATCGAGCAAATGTCAGTGTTTTCCTACAGATTTCAACACATTCTGCTAAAAAAAATTGGTTTTGGCTTGTCTCCAGATACTTTTTTAAAAACCATGTTTTCCGATTATCTCTCTGGCCAATTTTCGCAGGAAACTTCGGGTATTAAGCAAAGTTAAGTGTTTTCTTACAGAGTTCAACACACTCTATTAGAAACAATTACTTTTTGCCTATTTGCAGATAGTTTTTGCAAAACCGTGTGTTCAGCACGAGTTGAGCAAGACTTGACGCAAGTCAATATCTGGCCAAATATGTAAGGAAACATCGGATATCAAGCAAATCTTAGTGTTTTCTTACAGATGTCGACATATTCTATTCAAAAGAATTGCGTTTGGCTTGTCTGCAGATAGTTTTTTAAAAACCGTGTTTCCAGCGGGACTTGAACAAGACTTGAGGCATCTCAGTCTTTGGCCACATTTTGTAGGAAACCTAAAATGTCAAGCAAATTTAAGTATTTTCTTACAGCTTTGGACACATTCTATTAAAAAGAACTGGTTTTTGCTTGACGAGAACAAATACCTTCACCGTGTTTTTACGAAGAACAACTACAACAACGACTTCATCCGACGAAACACTCACCGACCCACTACCACTACCGAAACAAACGACACCGCAACCCCTACGACTACAGTATCCATACTGTACATAAAAGGCATGTCTGAAAACATCTCGCGCATCTTCAATATCCGCGTCGCCCACAAACCCATATCCGCGTCGCCCACAAACCCATCACCACACTACGTCAGTTACTAACCAACGTTAAAGACAAAGACGAACCGAGGAACAGACAGGGAACGATTTATAAGATCAATTGTTCCGACTGCCAAGCCTCCTACAGCGGTGAGACTGGCAGAAACCTCACAACAAGACTGACTGAACACAGACGAGCGACGAGGAAAGGTGATGTCAGCAATCACATTGCTCAACACCATCGACTTACCAACCACAACATTGACTGGGACTCTGCGCAATGCCTAACCTACAGCACTGACTATTTTCAACGACTGACTCTGGAAAGCTGGTTTACTAACTTAGAACAGACTCCCCTAAACAGATGTCAACAACTACCCGCTCCATACAAACGACTCATTCACGACATAAACATCACAAACGACCGAAAAAGAACGACCTAACTTTACCAACAGATCGAAACAGACCAATCACGACCGACTTACGTCACTTGAGTCTTACAGCCAAAAACATCACGGAAAAACCAACCGATTATTTCACACGAACTGGAATAAGAACATTCTACTGACAACAATCATTCACTTGACTCTGATGATGACTTCCGCACAGGTTGTCGAAACGTCAGTCACTACCACCGACAACAGTCCTTCTCAGGACTACACTCACCCGGACGATCAGACTACACCTTCACATGTTACCCCCGGGTTAAAACCATTTACTGCATTTGTAAAAACCATTGGATATCGAGCAAATTTTAGTGTTTTCTTACAGATTTCAACACATTCTGCTAAAAAAATTGGTTTTGGCTTATCTCCAGATACTTTTTTAAAAACCGTGTTTTCAGCACGACTTGAGCAAGAGTTGACCCAATTCTCTCTCTGGCCAATTTTCGCAGGAAACTTCGGGTATTAAGCAAAGTTTAGTCTTTTCTTACGGATTTCAACACAATCCATTAGAAACAATTCCTTTTAGCCTCTTTCCAGATAGTTTTTTCCAAAACCGTGTGTTCAGCGCGGGTTGAGCAAGACTCTACACAAGTCAATATCTGGCCAAATATCGAAGGAAACATGGGATATCAAGCAAATGTTAGTGTTTTCTTACAGATTTCGACACATTCTATTCAAAAGAATTGCGTTTGGCTTGTTTGCAGATAGTTTTAAAAAACGGTGTTTCTTGCGGGACTTGAGCAAGACTTGATCCATTTCAGTCTTTGGCCAGATTTTGTAGGAAACGTAATATATCAAGCAAATTTAAGTATTTTCTTACAGCTTTCGACACATTCTATTAAAAGGAACTGGTTTTGGCTTCTATGCAGATACTATTTTCGAAACCGTGTCTTTAGCAGGAGTTGAGAAAGACTTGACCTAACTTCTCTCTCTGACCGAATTTTGCAGGAAACATTGGTCATCATGTAAATCTTAGTGCTTTCTAATTTTCTGACAGATTTCAACGCAATCTATTACAAAACATTGGATTTGGCTTGTTCCAAGATACTTTTTGGAAAACTGTCTTTTCAGCGCGCGTTGAGCAACACCTGACGGATTACAGTCTCCGGCCAAAATTTGGTAGGAAACATCAGGTATCAAGTAAAGTTTAGAGTTTTATTGACTGACTCAGTGGTACTTGACTGGTAAAGCTAACTGATTTGTTCACCGATCGTTGACTAAGTGGCTATTTACTGACTGGGTGTTCGGCTTACTAGCTGATTGAATGGTCGCCTAACTCCGGGGTACTCGACTGGCTATCTGACTGGTTATCTGAATTGCTGAGTGCCTGGTGACTTGGTAGGTTAACTGTCTAGCCTACTGGATGGCTGACTGACCCAGTGGTACTTGATTGTCTTACCGGGTGACTGACAAGTTGACTGACCCAGTGCTACATGACTGGCTCTCTGACATGTTAACGGACTTGCTGAATGACTTGTCACTGATCAGTAATTGAATAGTGACTGACTGGCTTATTGACTCGTGACTCCTGGCACTTTGATTGGATGGCTGAGTAGCTGACTGAATGGTTGCCTAACTGAATGCTACTTGACGGGCTGTCTCACTGGTTAAGTAAATTGCTGACTGCCTGGTGACTGAGTTGCTCATTGCCTGCTGACTGGCTGCCTACATAGTTGATTCACTGGCTGCTTGAGAGGGTGACTGGTTAACTGACTGGCTGACCGACTAGAGACTGAGTGGCTAATTGACTGCTGACTGAGAGGCTGACTGCCGAGTTGACTGAGTCGCTGACTAAATGTTCGACTGACTCAAAGGAACTTGACTGGCTGTATGAATATTGCACTGACTTGCTGACCGACTGGTGACTGAGTGGCTGACTGGCCACTGACTGGATGACTGGCTGTTTGACTGACTAAATGACTGAATGGTTGACTAACCCAGTGCTTCTTGACTTGTTATCGGATTGTTTAAATGACAGTCACCCAGTCAGTCAAACAGAAAGTGAGCGAGTCAAGTACCAATGAATTAGTCAACCATTAACTGTGTCAGTCAGTCACTAGTCAAAGAGCCACCTAGTCACAAGTCAGTCAAGGAGTGAGTGGAGCAGTCAGCCCGTCGGTCAGCCAGACACTCTTCATTCAGCAGCCATTAAGTCAGTGAATCAGCCATTGAGTCAGTGAGTGACTCAACCAGTCACAGCCGGTCTGGTACCAGTGAGTCAGTGAGCCAGCACGTTGGCCAGTCAGTCACCAGTCGGTCATCAAGTCAGTGAACAAGCACCTGGGAGTCAGTCAACCAGTCAACTACGTAGTCACTCGCCAGTCAGTAACCAGTAATTCTGTCAATCAGTCAACCAGTCAGTCAACAACTTTGTCAGGCGGTCAGGTACCATTAAGTAAGTCAACCAGTCGGTCAGTCTGAAAAGCATCTACTCAATTACCAAGTTAGTCAACAGTCGCTGTGCAAGTTGGTCACTAGTCGGTCTACTTTTTTTGCAAAAACTCTGTTTTTAGCGATAGGTCAGCAAGAGTTGTTGCATTCTAGTCTCTAGCCACATTTGGTAGGAAAGATCACGTATGTTGCAAATTCCTGTTGTTTCTTAAATATTTTAAGCATTTTATTAAGAAAAGCTGGATTGGCTTGCTTCTAGATACCTTTTGCAAAAGTGTGCTTTCAGCACGAGTTAAGCAAGACTTGAGCCAATTCTCTCTTTGGCCAAATTCGGCAGGAAACTTCGGGTTGTAAGCAGATTTTAGTGTTTTCTTATAGATTTCAACGCAATTGCTCTTTGCCTGTTTAAATATACTTATGGCAAAACCGTCTTTTCAGTGCGATGTGAGCAAGAACTTATGCATTTCAGTGTTTGGCCAAATTTTGTAGAAAAGATTGGGTATCGAGCAAATTTTAGTGTTTCTTACAGATCTCAACACATTCTGCTAAAAGTGATTGGTTTTGGCTTGTCTCCAGATACTTTTTTAAAAACCATTTTTTCAGCACGACTTGAGCATTCTATTCAAAAGAATTGCGTTTGGCTTGTTTGCAGATAGTTTTTTCAAAACTATGTTTCCAGCGGGACTTGAACAAGACTTGACGCATTTCATTCTTTGGCCAGATTTTGTATGAAACGTAATATGTGAAGCAAATTTAAGTATTTTCTTGCAGCTTTGGACACATTCTATTAAAAAGAACAGGTTTTGGCTTCTATGCAGATACTTTTTTCGAAACTGTGTTTTTAGCAGCAGTTGAGAAAGACCTCACCTAACTTCACTCTCAGACCGAATTTCGCAGGAAACATTGGTCATCGTGGAAGTTTTAGTGTTTTCTTATTTTCTTACAGATTTCAACGCAATCTATTACAAAACATTGGGTTCGGCTTGTTCCCAGATACTTTTTGGAAAACCGTGTTTTCAGCGCGCGTTGAGCAACACCTGACGGATTGGAGTCTCTGGCCAAAATTTGGTAGGAAACATAAGATATCAAGTAAATTTTAGAGTTTTCTTGAGTGACTCAGTGGTACTTGACTGGTAAAGGTAACTGATTTGTCGACCGATCGTTAACGAAGTGGCTTCTTGACTGGTGACTGACTGGCTGACTGGCTGTTTGGCTGACTAGCTGATTGAATGGTCGCCTAACTCAGGGGTACTTGATTGGCTATCTGACTGGCTATCTGAATTGCTGAGTGTCTGGTGACTTCGTAGCTCATTGCCTGCTGACTGACTGGCTGACTGCCTTGTTGACTGTCTAGCATACTGAATGGCTGACTGACCCAGTGGTACTTGACTGGCTATCTCCTTGGCTGTCCTACCGGCTGACTGAAAGGTTGACTGACCCAGTGCTACTTGAGTAGCTGACTGAATGGTTGACTAACTGAATGCTACTTGACTGGCTCTCTCACTGGTTAAGTAAATTGCTGACTGCCTAGTCACTGAGTTGCTTATTGCTTGCTGACTGGCTGCCTACATGGTTGACTCACTGGCTGCTTGAAAGGGTGACTGGTTAACTGACTGGCTGACCGACTGGAGACTGAGTGGCTAATTGACTGTTGACAGAGAGGCTGACTGCCTAGTAGACTGACTCGCTGACTAAATGTTCGACTGACTCAAAGAAACTTGACTGGCTGTATGATTAGTGTAGTGACTTGCTCACCGACTTGTGACTGACTGGATGACTGGCTGTTTGACTGATTGGATGACTGAATGGTTGGCTAACACAGTGGTACTTGACTTGCTATCTGATTGTGTAAATGACAGTCATCCAGTCAGTCAACTAGAAAGTGAGCGAGTCAAGTACCAGTGAATTAGTGAACCATTCACTGAGTCAGTCAGTCACTACTCAAAGAGCCACCTAGTCACAAGTCATTCAAAGAGTCAGTGGACCCGCCAGCCAGTCGGTCGGCCAGACACTCTTCATTCAGCAGCCATTAAGTCAGTGAATCAGCCATCTAATCAATCAGTCAATCAACCAGTCACAGCTGGTCTGATACCAGTGAGTCAGTGAACCAGCGCGTTGGCCAGTCAGTCACCAATCAGCTAGCCACTCAGGTACCAGTCGCTCAACAAGTCAGTGAACAGGCACCAGGGAGTCCGTCAAATAGTGAACGACATAGTCACTGGCCAGTCAGTAACCAGTAATTATGTCAATCAGTCAACCAAACGTTCAAAAACTTTGTCAGGCGATCAGGTACCATTAAGTCAGTCAATCAGTCGGCCAGCCAGATAAGCATCTATTCAATTACCAAGTGACTCAACAGTCGGTCTGCAAGTTGGTCACCAGTCGGGCTAAATTTTCTAAAAACTCTGTTTTCAGCGCTAGGTCAGCAAGAGTTCTTGCATTCTAGTCTCTAGCCAAATTTGGTAGGAAACCTCAGTTATCCAGGAAATCTCTGTTTTTTTCTTACATATTTTAACACATTCTCTTCAAAAAAGTTGGTTTGGTTTGTTTCTAGAAACCTTTTGTAAAAGTGTCCTTTTAGCACGATTTGAACAAGAGGACCCAATTCTCTCTCTCGCCAAATTCGGCAGGAAACTTCGGGTTGTAAGCAGATTTTAGTTTTTTCTTAGAGATTTCAACGCAATCTATTAAATGAGATTGCTCTTGGCCTGTTTCAATATACTTCTTGCAAAACCGTCGTTTCATCGCGATGTGAGCAAGACCTTATAATGCATTTCAGAGTTTTGCCAAACTTTGTAGAAAACATTGGGTATCGAGCAAATTTTAGTATTTTCTTACAGATTTCAACACATTCTGCTAAAAGAAATTGGTTATGGCTTGTCTCCAGATACTTTTTTAAAAACCATGTTTTCAGCACGACTTGAGCAAGACTTGATCAAATTCTCTCTCGGGCCAATTTTCGCAGGAAACTTCGGGTATTAAGCAAAGTTTAGTGTTTTTTTACAAATTTCGACATATTCTATTCAAAAGAATTGCGTTTGGCTTGTCTGCAGATAGTTTTTTTAAAAACCGTGCTTCCAGCGGGACTTGAACAAGACTTTACGCAAATCAGTCTTTGGCCAGATTTTGTAGGAAACGTAATATATCAAGCGCATTTAAGTATTTTCTTACAGCTTTTGAAATATTCTATTAAAAAGAACTGGCTTTGGCTTGTATGAAGATACTAGTTTTGAAACCGTGTTTTTTACCAGGAGTTGAGAAAGAGTTGACCTAACTTCTCTCTCTGACCGAATTTCGCAGTAAACATTGGTCATCATGTAAACTTTAGTGTTTTCTTAGTTTCTTACAGATTTCAAAGCAATCTATTACAAAACATTGGATTCGGCCTGTTCCGAAATACTTTTTAGAAAACCGTCTTTTCAGCGCGCGTTGAGCAACACCTGACGGATTAGAGTGTCTGGCCAAAATTTGGTAGGAAACATAAGGTATCAAGTAAATTTTAGAGTTTTATTGGCTGACTCACTGGTACTTGACTGGTAACGCTAACTGACTTGTCCACCGATCGGTGACTAAGTGGCTATTGACTAACTGCCTGACTGGCTGTTTGGCTTACTAGGTGATTGAATGGTCGCCTAACTCACGGGTACTTGACTGGCTATCTGACTAGTTATCTGAATTGTTGGGTGCCTGGTGACTTGGTAGCTCATTGCCTGCTGACTGACTAGGTGACTGCCTAGCTGACTGTCTAGCTTACTGAATGGCTGACTGACCCAGCGGTACTTGACTGGCTATCTCCTTGGTTGTCTTACCGGCTGACTGAAAAGTTGACTGACCCAGTGCTACATGACTGGCTATCTCACTTGTTAACGGACTTGCTCAATGACTTGTCACTGATGGGTAATTGACTAGTGACTGACTGGCTTATTGACTAGTGACTGCTGGCTCTTTGACTGGATGGCGGAGGAGCTGACTGAACGGTTGACTAACTCAATGCTACTTGACTGGCTCTCTCACTGGTTAAGTAAATTGCTGACTGCCTGGTGCCTGGTGACTGAGTTGCTCATTGCCTGCTGACTGGCTGCCAACGTGGTTGACTCACTGGCTGCTTGAGAGGGTGACTGGTTAACTGACTGGCTGATGGACTGGAGACTGAGTGGCTAATTGACTGCTGACTGAGAGACTGACTGCCTAGTTGACTAAGTCGCTGACTAAATGTTCGACTGACTCAAAGGAACTTGACTGGCTGTATGATTAGTGCACTGACTTGCTGACCGACTGGTGACTGAGTGGCTGACTGGCGACTTACCGCATAACTGGCTGTTTGACTGATTAAATGACTGAATGGTTGACTAACCCAGTGCTTCTTGACTTGTTATCGGATTGTTTAAATGACAGTCACCCAGTCAGTCAAACAGAAAGTGAGCGAGTCAAGTACCAATGAATTAGTCAACCATTAACTGTGTCAGTCAGTCACTAGTCAAAGAGCCACCTAGTCACAAGTCAGTCAAGGAGTGAGTGGAGCAGTCAGCCCGTCGGTCAGCCAGACACTCTTCATTCAGCAGCCATTAAGTCAGTGAATCAGCCATTGAGTCAGTGAGTGACTCAACCAGTCACAGCCGGTCTGGTACCAGTGAGTCAGTGAGCCAGCACGTTGGCCAGTCAGTCACCAGTCGGTCATCAAGTCAGTGAACAAGCACCTGGGAGTCAGTCAACCAGTCAACTACGTAGTCACTCGCCAGTCAGTAACCAGTAATTCTGTCAATCAGTCAACCAGTCAGTCAACAACTTTGTCAGGCGGTCAGGTACCATTAAGTAAGTCAACCAGTCGGTCAGTCTGAAAAGCATCTACTCAATTACCAAGTTAGTCAACAGTCGCTGTGCAAGTTGGTCACTAGTCGGTCTACTTTTTTTGCAAAAACTCTGTTTTTAGCGATAGGTCAGCAAGAGTTGTTGCATTCTAGTCTCTAGCCACATTTGGTAGGAAAGATCACGTATGTTGCAAATTCCTGTTGTTTCTTAAATATTTTAAGCATTTTATTAAGAAAAGCTGGATTGGCTTGCTTCTAGATACCTTTTGCAAAAGTGTGCTTTCAGCACGAGTTAAGCAAGACTTGAGCCAATTCTCTCTTTGGCCAAATTCGGCAGGAAACTTCGGGTTGTAAGCAGATTTTAGTGTTTTCTTATAGATTTCAACGCAATTGCTCTTTGCCTGTTTAAATATACTTATGGCAAAACCGTCTTTTCAGTGCGATGTGAGCAAGAACTTATGCATTTCAGTGTTTGGCCAAATTTTGTAGAAAAGATTGGGTATCGAGCAAATTTTAGTGTTTCTTACAGATCTCAACACATTCTGCTAAAAGTGATTGGTTTTGGCTTGTCTCCAGATACTTTTTTAAAAACCATTTTTTCAGCACGACTTGAGCATTCTATTCAAAAGAATTGCGTTTGGCTTGTTTGCAGATAGTTTTTTCAAAACTATGTTTCCAGCGGGACTTGAACAAGACTTGACGCATTTCATTCTTTGGCCAGATTTTGTAGGAAACCTAAAATGTCAAGCAAATTTAAGTATTTTCTTACAGCTTTGGACACATTCGATTAAAAAGAACTGGTTTTTTCCTGTATGCAGATGGTTTTTGCGAAACCGTGTTTTTAGCACGTGTTAAACAAGACGACCCAATTCTCTCTCTGGCCAAATTTCGCTGGAAGCTGCGGGTTTTAAGGAAGTTTTAGTGTTTTCTTATACATTTGAAAGCAATTTATTAAATAAGATAGCTCTTAGCCTGTTTGAATATACTTTTTTCAAAACTGTCTTTTCAGCACGAGTTGAGCAACACCTTATGCATTTCAGTGTTTGGCCAAATTTGGTAAAAACCATTGTATATCAAGCAAATTTTAGTGTTTTCTTACAGATTTCAACACATTCTGCTAAAAGAAATTGGTTTTGGCTTGTTTCCAGATACTTTTTTAAAAACCATGTTTTCAACACGACTTGAGCAAGACTTGACCCATTTCTCTCTCTGTCCGATTTTCGCAGGAAACTTCGGGTATTAAGCAAAGTTTAGTGTTTTCTTATAGAATTCAACAGGATCTATTAGAAACAATTACTTTTGGCCTATTTGCAGATAGTTTTTGCAAAACCGTGTGTTCAGCACGAGTTGACGAAGACTTGACGTAAGTCAATATCTGGCCAAATATCGAAGGAAACATCAGATATCAAGCAAATTTTAGTGTTTTCTTACAGATTTCGACACATTCTATTCAAATAAAGTGTTTGTAGCTTGTCTGCAGATAGTTTTTTAAAAACCGTGTTTGCAGCGGGACTTGAGCCAGACTTGACCCATCTCAGTCTTTGGCCAGATTTTGTAGGAAACGTAATATATCAAGCTAATTTAAGTATTTTCTTACAGCTTTTGACATATTCTTTTAAAAAGAACTGGTTTTGGCTTGTATGCAGATACTATTTTTGAAACCGTGTTTTTACCAGGAGTTGAGAAAGAGTTGACCTAACTCTCTCTGTGACCGAATTTCGCAGGAAACATTGGTCATCATGTAAACTTTAGTGTTTTCTTAGTTTCTTACATATTTTAAAGCAATCTATTACAAAACATTGGGTTCAGCTTGTTCCCAGGTACTTTTTGGAAAAACGTCTTTTCAGCACGCGTTGAGCAACACCTGACGGATTGCAGTCTCTGGCCAAAATGTGGTAGGAAACATAACATATCAAGTAGATTGATTTTGACCTGTTTCCAGATAGGTTTTGAAAAACCGTGTGTTCAGCGCGAGTTTAGCAAGACTTGACGCAAGTCAACATCTGGCCAAATATCGAAGGAAACATCGGATATCAAGCGAAGTTTGGTGTTTTCTTGCAGATTTCAACAGGTTCTGCTAAAAAAAATGGTTTTGGCTTGTATCCAGATACTTTTTTTAAGAACCGTGTTTTCAGCACGACTTGAGCAAGACTTTACGGCATTCTCTCTTTGGCCAATTTTCGCAGGAAACTTCGGGTATCCAGCAAAGTTTAGTCTTTTCCTACGGATTTCAACACAATCCATTAGAATTAATTGCTTTTGGTCTGTTTCCAGAAAGTGTTTGAAAAACCGTGTGTCCAGCGCGAGTTGACCAAGACTTGACACAAGTCAATATCTCGCCAAATATCAAAGGAAACATCGGATATCAAGCAAATTGTGGTGTTTTCTTAATGATTTCGATACGTTCTATTCCAAAAAATTGCTTGTAGCTTGTTTCCAGATAGTTTTGAAAGAACGGTGTTTCCAGCGGAACTTGAGCAAGACTTGACGCATTTCCGTCTTTGGCCAGATTTTGTAGGAAACGTAATATATCAAGCAAATTTAAGTATTTTCTTACAGCTTTTGACACATCCTATTAAAAAGAACTGGTTTTAACTTGTATGCCGATGCTATTATCGAAGGCGTGTTTTTAGGAGGAGTTGAGAAAGAGTTGACCTAACTTCTCTCTCTGACCGAATTTCGCAGGAAACATTAGTCATGTAAACTTTAGTGTTTTCTTATTTTCTTACAGATTTCAAAGCAATCTATTACAAAACATTGGGTTCGGCTTGTTCCCAGGTACTTTTTGGAAAACCGTCTTTTCAGGACGCGTTGAGCAACACCTGATGGATTGGAGTCTCTGGCCAAAATGTGGTAGGAAACATAACATATTAAGTAGATTTTAGAGTTTTCTTAAGTGACTCAGTGCTACTTGACTTGTAAAGCTAACTGACTTTACCACCGATCGTTGACTAAGTGGCTTATTGACTGGTGACTGACTGGCTGACTGGCTGTTTGGCTGACTAGCTGATTGAATGGTCGCCTAACTCAGGTGTACTTGACTGGCTGACTGGTTATCTAAATTGCTGACTGACTGGTGACTTGGTAACTCATTGCCTGCTGACTGACTGGGTGACTGCCTGGTTAACTGTCTAGCTTACTGAATGGCTGACTGACCCAGTAGTACTTGACTGGCTATCTCCTTGGTTGTCTTACCGGCTGACTGGAAAGTTGACTGACCCAGTGCTACATGACTGGCTATCTGACTTCTTAACGGACTTGCTGAATGACTTGTCACTGATGGGTTATTGACTAGTGACTGACTGGCTTCTTGACTAGTGACTGCTGGCTCTTTGACTGGATGGCTTAGTAGCTGACTGAATGGTTGACTAACTGAATGCTACTTGACTGGCTCTCTCACTGGTTAAGTAAATTGCTGACTGCCTGGTGACTGAGTTGCTCATTGCCTGCTGACTGGCTGCCTACATGGTTGACTAACTGGCTGCTTGAAAGGGTGACTGATTAACTGACTGGCTGACAGACTGGAGACTGAGTGGCTAATTGACTGCTGACTGAGAGACTGACTGCCTAGTTGATTGAGTCGCTGACTAAATGTTGGACTGACTCAAAGGAACGTGACTGGCTGTATGATTAGTGTACTGACTTGCTCACCGACTGGTGACTGAGTGGCTGACTGGCGACTTACTCGATGACTGGCTGTTTGTCTGATTGGATGACTGAATGGTTGACTAACACAGTGGTACTTGACTTTCTATCTGATTGTTTAAATGACAGTCACCCAGTCAGTCAACCAGAAAGTGAGCGAGTCAAGTACCAGTGAATTAGTCAACCGTTCACTGGGTCTGTCAGTCACTAGTCAAAGAGCCACCTAGTCACAAGTTAGTCACCAGTCAGCTAGCCACTCAGTCACCAGTCGGTCAAGAAGTCAGTGAACAGGCACCAGGGAGTCAGTCAACCAGTCAACTACGTAGTCACTCGCCAGTCAGTAACCAGTAATTCTGTCAATCAGTCAACCAGTCAGTCAACAGCTTTGTCAGGCGGTCAGGTACCATTAAGTAAGTCAACCAGTCGGTCAGCCAGAAAAGCATCTACTCAATTACCAAGTTAGTCAACAGTCGGTGTGCAAGTTGGTGACCAGTCGGTCTACTTTTTCCAAAAACTCTGTTTTCAGCGATAGGTCAGCAAGAGTTCTTGCATTCTAGTGTCTAGCCACATTTTGTAGGAAACATCACGTATCTAGCAAATTTCTGTTTTTTCTTACATATTTTAAGCATTCTATTAAGAAAAGCTGGATTGGCTTGTTTATAGATAACTTTTGCAAAAGCGTGCTTTCAGCACGAGTTAAGCAAGACTTGACCCAATTCTCTCTCTGGCCAAATTCCGCTGGAAACTTGGGACTGTAAGTAGATTTTAGTGTTTTCTTATAGATTTCGACGCAATCTATTACATAAGATTGTTCTTGGTCTGTTTAAATATACTTATGGCAAAACCGTCTTTGCAGTGCGATATGAGCAAGAGCTTATGATGCATTTCAGTGTTTGGCCAAATTTAGTAGAAAACATTGGGTATCGAGAGAAATTTTAGTGTTTTCTTACAGATCTCAACACATTCTGCTAAAAGAAATTGGTTTTGGCTTGTCTCCAGATACTTTTGTAAAAACCATGTTTTCAGCACCTCTTGAGCAAGACTTGACCCAATTCTCACTAGTCAAAGAGCCACCTAGTCAAAAGTCAGTCAAGGAGTCAGTGGACCAGTCAGCCAGTCGGTCAACCATTCACTCTTCATTCAGCAGCCATTAAGTCAGTGAATCAGCCATTTAGTCAATCATTCAGTCAAGAAGTCACAGCCGGTCTGGTACCAGTGAGTCGGTCAGTCAACCAGCACGTTGCCCAGTCAGTCGCTAGTCAGCTAGCCACTCAGTCACCAGTCAGTCAACAAGTCAGTGAACAGGCACCAGGGAGTCGGTCAACCAGTCAACTACATAGTCACTCGCCAGTCAGTAACCAATAATTCTGTCAATCAGTCAACCATTCAGTGAACAAGTTTGTCAGGCGGTCAGGTACCATTAAGTCAGTCAACCAGTCCGTCAGCCAGAAAAGAACCTACTCAATTACCAAGTTAGTTACCAGTCGGTCTGGAAGTTTGTCACCAGTCGGTCTACTTTTTCCCAAAAGTCTGTTTGCAGCGCTAGGTCAACAACACTTAACGCATTTTAGTTTCTAGCCAAATTTCGTAGGAAACATCACGTATCTTGCAGATTTCTGTTCTTTGTTAGATATTTCAACACATTCTATTCAAAAAAGTTGGTTCTCGCTTGTTTCTAACTACTTTTTGCAAAAGCGTGCTTTCAGCACAAGGTGACCAAGACTTGACCCAATTCTCTCTCTGGCCAAATTTCGCAGGAAACTTTGGGTGTTAAGCAAGTTTTAGTGTTTTCTTATAGACTTCAACTCAATCTATTAAATAAGATTGCTTTTGGCCTGTTTAAATATAGTTTTTGCAAAACCGTCTTTTCAGCGCGGGTTGAGCAAGACCTTATGCATTTCAGTCTGACCAAATTTCGTAGAAAACATTGGGTATCGAGCAAATTTTAGTGTTTTCTTACAGATTTCAAGACATTCTGCTAAACACAAGTGGCTTTGGCTTGTCTCCAGATACTTTTCTAAAAACCGTGTTTTCAGCACGAGTTGAGTAAGACGACCCAATTCTCCGTCTGGCCAAATTTTACAGGACACTCTGGGTGTTAAGCAAGCTTTAGTGTTTTCTTACAGATTTCAACTCAATCTATTAAATAAGATTGCTTTTGGCCTGTTTGAATATACTTTTTGCAAAACCGTCTTTTCAGCGCGGGTCGAGCAAGAGCTTATGCATTTCAGTCTTTGACCAAATTTCGTAGAAAACATTGGGTATAGAGCAAATCTTAGTGTTTTCTTACAGATTTCAAGACATTCTGCTAAAAACAATTGGTGTTGGCTTGTCTCCAGATACTTTTCTAAAAACCGAGTTTTTAGCACGAGTTGATAAAGACTTGACCCAATTCTCTCTCTGGCCAAATTTCTCAGGAAACTTTGGGTGTTAAGCAAGTTTTAGTGTTTTCTGATAGATTTGAACTCAATCTATTAAATAAGATTGCTTTCGGCCTGTTTGAATATAGTTTTTGCAAAACCGTCTTTTCAGCGCGGGTTGAGCAAGACCTTATGCATTTCAGTCTTTGACCAAATTTCGTAGAAAACATTGGGTATCGAGCAAATTTTGGTGTTTTCTTACAGATTTCAAGACATTCTGCTAAAAACAAGTGGCTTTGGCTTGTCTCCAGATACTTTTCTAAAAACCGTGTTTTCAGCACGAGTTGAGTAAGACTTCACCCAATTCTCTCTCTGGCCAAATTTCGCAGGAAACTTTGGGTATTAAGCATAGTTTAGTGTTTTCTTACAGATTTCAACACAATCCACTAGAAACAGTTCCTTTTGGCCTGTTTGCAGATACCTCTTGCAAAACCGTGTTTTCAGCGCGAGTTGAGCAAGACTTGATGCAAGTCAATATCTAACCAAATTTGGACAGGAAGATGGATATGAAGCAAATCTTAGTGTTTTCTTACAGACTTCCACACATTTGATTGAAAAAAATTGGTTTGGGCTTGTTTGCAGATAGTTTTCAAAAAACCGTGTTTCCAGCGGAACTTGAGCAACATTTGACGCATTTCAGTCTTTGGCCAGATTTTCTAGGAAACGAATATATCAAGCAAATTTAAATATATTTTACAGCTTTTGACACATTCCATTAAGATGAACTGGTTTAGGCTTGTTTGCAGGTACTGTTTTCAAAGCCGTGTGTTTAGCACGAGTTGAGAAAGACTTCTCTCTCTGATCGAATTTCGAAAGAAACTTTTGTCATCATGTAAGTTTTAGTGTTTTTTTTTTTTACAGATTTCAACACATTCTTTTACAAAACAGTGGGTTTGGCTTGTTCCCAGATACTTTTTTTAAAATCGTATTTTCAGCGCGTGTTGAGCAACATCTAAGGGATTACAGTCTCTGGCCAGAATTTCGTAGGAAACATTAAAACAGTAAATTTTAGAGTTTTCTTGACTGACTCAGTGGTACTTGACTGGCTATCTGACTGGTTATCTCAATTGCTGATTGACTGGTGACTTCGTAGCTCTTTGCCTCCACACTGACTGGCCTACTGCCTGGTTGACTGTCTAGCTGACTAAATTGCTGACTGGCCCAGTGGTACTTGACTGGCTATCTGACTGGTTATCTCAATTGCTGATTGACTGATGACTTCGTAGCTCTTTGCCTCCTGACTGACTGGCTGACTGCCTGGTTGACTGTCTAGCTGACTAAATTGCTGACTGGCCCAGTGGTACTTGGCTGGCTATCTCCTTGGTTGTCTGACCGGCTGACTGAAAGGTTGACTGACCCAGTGGTACTTCACTGGCTATCTTACTTGTTAACGGACTTGCTGACTGACTTGTGACTGAAGGGTAATTGACTAGTGACTGACTGGCTTATTGACAGGTGACTGACTGCTGATGGGCTGGATTGCTGAGTGGCTGACTCTGTGGTTGACTAACTCAATGGTAGTGGCTCCCTCTCTCTCTTTCTCTCTGGTTAAGTGAATTGCTGACTGCTTGGTGTTTGAGTTGGTCATTGGCTGCTGACTGGCTGCCTACCTGGCTCAGTCAATTGCTGCTTGAAATGGTGTCTCACTTAATGGCACTTGAATCGCTGACTGAATGTTTGACTGATTCAAAGGAATTTGACTGGGTGTATGATTAGTGTAACGAATTGCTGACCGGATGGTGACTGAGTAGCTGACTTGCTACTGACTGGATGACTGGCTGTTCGACAGATTGGATGACTCAATGGTTGACTAACCCAGTGGTACTTGACTTGGTTTCTGGTTGTTTAAATGACTTGCTAACCGACTTGTGAGTGATTCGCTAATTGACCGGTGACTGACTGTTTGGTTGTCTGACTGGCTGATTGAAAGTTTCACTGAACCAGTAGTAACTGGCTATCTGATTAGTTAGGATACCTGCTCACCGACTCTTGTCTGTGTCGTTAATTAGGTGTTAGTCAACCATTCAATCATTCAAGCATACTAACAGCCAGTGATCCAGTTAGCCGCCATTCAGCCACTCAGTCACCATTTGGTGAGCAAGTCTCATACAGCCGTCAAGTTACTTTGACTCAGTCACCTATTCAGTCATCGATTCACTTAACTAGGAAGTCTGCCTCTCAGTCAGCCACTGGGTCAGTCAACCTTTCAGTCAGCCGGTCAGATAACCAGGGTTATAGCCAGTCAAGTATTACTGGGTCAGTGAGCCACTTACTCAGCAAGACAGTCAAGCAGGCTATAAGCCAATTAGTCAACACGCAATGAGCTACAAAGTTACCATTTACTCAGAAATGCAGATAACCAGTCAGATAGACAGTCAAGGAAACCTCAATTAGGCGACCATTCATTCAGCTAGTATTGAACTTGACTGCCTATCTGAAGGATTAACTGATTTGCTGACTGACTCGTGACTGAGTGGCTAATCGGTTGTGACTGACTGGCTGTTTGACTGATGGGCTGACTTAGTGGTTGACTGGCTCATTGGTACTTGACTGCTTATCTGTCAGGTTGACTGACTAGCTGACTCGATGGTTGACTGACTTACTGGTATCTGACTGGCTATCTGACTAGTTAACTGACTTGCTTAAGGACTGGTGACTGAGTGTCTTATTGACTGGCTCGATGAATGACTGAATGAACTGAATTCATGACTGATTAAGAAGCACTTGACTGTCTATCTGACTGTTTAACTGACTTACTGACCAGCTGCTGACTGACTGGCTAATTGACTGGTGACTGATTGGTCTTTTGACTGAGTGGCTAAGTCAATGGTTGTGTAAATCAATGTTATTTGACAGGGTATATGAATGGTTAACTGAGCTGCTGACCGACTGGTATGTGACTGATGCTTACTAAATGGCTGACTATCTCAGTGGTACTTGACTGGCTATCTCCTTGGTTGTCTGGCCGTCTGAATGAAAGCCTGATTGACCCAGAACTTGTTAACTGTCTATTTAACTTATTAGCGGACTTGCTGACTGACTTGTGACTGAAGCAAATTGAGTGGTGACCGACTGGCTTATTAACTGATGACTGACTGGCTGATACGCTGGATGGCTGACTAGCTGACTGAATGGTTGACTAACTCAGTGGTACATGACTGGCTCTCTAACTGGTTAAGAGAATTACTGACTGCCGGGTGACTGAGTTGCTCATTGCCTGCTGAATGGCTGCCTACATGGTTCACTCACTGGCTGCGTGTAAGGGTGACTGGTTAACTGACTGGCTTACCGACTAAAGACTGAGTGGCTAATTTACTGCTGACTGAGAGGCTGACTGCCTAGTTGAGTGACTCGCTGACTGAATGTTTCACTGACTCAAAGGAACTTGACTAGCTGTATGATTAGTCTACTGACTTGCTTAACGACTGGTGATTGAGTGGCTGGCTGGCAACTGACTGGATGACTGGCTGTTTGACTGATTGGATGACTGAATAGTTAACTAAGCCAGTGGTACTTGACTTGCTATCTGATTGTTTAAATGATTTTTTAAGCGACTGGTGAGTGATTTGCTAATTGACCGGTCACTGACTGGCTTCTTGTTTGACTGGCTGATTGAAAGTTTGACGGAACCAGTGGTAACTGGCTATCTTATTAGTAAGGTGATCTGCTGACCGACTCTTTTCTGAGTCGGTAATTCACTGCTGACTGACTGGCTGACCTACCGGTTGACTGACTCAGTAACACTTGACTGGCTTTCAGACTTTGTAGCTCACTTCCTGTCCAATCCGTGATTCCGTGCCTAATTGGTGACATAGAGGCTTACTGGCTCCTTATATGATTGGCTGACGAAATCGTTAACTGAACAACCAGTTATTAAGTGGTTACATGACTGGTGAACTGCCTTCCCCACCTAGTGGTGAATCAGTGGCTTATTGACTGGTGACTGACTGACTGACTAAATGGATGACTGACTCACTGGTACTTAAGTGACTATGTAGTTGACTGACTCCCTTTTTCTTCTTCACTCACTTGTTGACCGACTGGTAACTGAGTGACTAGCTGACCGATGACTGCTTAGCCAACGTACTGGTTGACTGATTCAATGCTACCAGACCGGCTGTGACTGGTTGACTGACTGATTGACTAAATGGCTGATTCACTGACTTAATGGCTGCTGAATTAAGATTGACTGGCTGACCGACTGGATGACTGGTGTACTGAATCCTTGACTGACTTGTGATTAGGTGTGTCTGCGACTAGTTCTTGACTGACTCAGTGAATGGGTGACTGATTCACTAGTACTTGACTGACTGACTTTCTGGTTGACTGACTGGGTGACTGAACGGCTAATTCACCGGCTCGAAGGCGACTGAATGAAGAGTGACCGGTTAAGCGAGTGGCAAACTGGCCGACTAACTCCTTGACTGAAGTCTAAGTGGGTATTTGAAAATTCACTGACTAACTCAGCGACTGGCTTGTTTCGAGATACATTTTTGAAAACCGTCTTTGTAGCTCGCGTTGGGCAAGATTTGACGCATTAATGTTTTAAACGTTAGATGGGTCAGGAAGTCAATTAACCTGTCAGCTAGCTAATCAAGTACCAGAGACTCAGTCACTTATTAATTCAAGGGATAAATTAGGTAGTTAGTCACCAGTCAGCCGGCCCTCCAGGTGCAACTGGGTCGGTGAATCAGTCGTTAATCAGTAAGTTAATTAGTAAGTCGGCCACCAAGGGAGTGAACCAGTGAAGTAACAGTAACTCAGTCAACATGTGATTCTGTCAGCCAGGCACTGAGGCAGTGAACTATCAGTCGGTGAGGAAAACTGTCAACCTGTCAGTCAGTGAATCAGTCAGTCCGTCTGTCAATTACACGTCGGTCAGCTAGTCCATTAGCCAGTTAGGTGCCAGTCAATCAATCACTCGGCCACTAATCAGTCTGTTAGTAAGTTACCCAGCCTGTGAGTAAGTTAGCATTAAGTTACGTAGTCAGTCCCTAGTCGGTCAAAAGGTCAGTTAGCCGGCCAATCAACCTGTCAGTCAGTCATTCAGTCAGGCACTCGGTGACTACAAAAAATACAGTCAGCTACGTGGTCAACTACCAGTCAGTCACCAGTCAGTTATACATTTATTCACCTCTCGGTCGGCAAGGCAGTCCCTCAATCAGTCAGCTAATCATTCGTAAATCACTCACAGTCATTTCGTTAGTAACACACTAGTCGGTCAGCAACTCAGTTAACCACTCTTCATTCAGCAGCCATTAAGTCAGTGAATCAGCCATTTAGTCAATCAGTCAGTCAAGAAGTCACAGCTGGTCTGGTACCAGTGAGTCAGTAGGGACCTTAAGCATCGATGACTTTGGGTGTCACGGACGTTCGCCGGAAGTGATTTTTCAGCTGTCGTTAGTCGTTGCTATGGATACACCGTCCGTCCGTGATGAAAGGTCACGTCGACAACGCAGGATCACTTAGTTTGACGTCCTGGAGAAAACGTAGAAATACAGGTGGATTTGAGATTAAAATTGCCGTACTTCGAAGATGATTTGATGTCATTCACTCCGATAACCACATTAAATTTTCTCGGCTGTTGTACTTGTAGTCATGTCAAGCTTGCAAGTTCCCGGTGAAGGAGGAAATTACGGTGGTCGAAGCAGATCCTCGAGGTTAGTTGTCATGCAGCTTAATTTTGTTTTGGACGAAAATCTCTGAAGTCTTACAAGTAGCTTAGCGTAATGCGTACTTTGAGAAAAAAATTCTTAACCTTAGGTTAAAGTTAACTTCGCTACAGCAGATAAATATCAAAAGTCGTCCGTTAGTTTTGTGCAATAAGCAGTCGGCAGTTCCTATTTTGTTTATCTTTTTTGTCCGGCCCGGCTCAAAGTGCGACATCTAGCTATACGAATGTACACACTTTTTTCTCTAGCAATCTTTCTTAAAGGACTATCTGAGATTGACGGAAATTAAAGAATATAGGTAGCCGTGATACCGCCCAAACTGGTTTGAAAATAAAATGTGTGTTGCAGCTATTAAACTTACTCTTACACGTAAAGCATGTCATTTAAGCTTAAGTAATAGAGCACTTTTTCCGTGTTTATATAGCCTCATCTAAACACGAGGTTGGTTGGGGAGAATTCAAGACAGTTTGCAACTGTCTTGAATTCTGTCTACCAGTCAGCCATTTGTTGGCTGACTGGTAGAATTCATATTAATTACTTTACTGACGTACTACTTTCGTATGTATAGAACATTTAAATTAGCCTAAAATCGCTGGGAAACGATGGATTTTCAGCTTGGGAATGAAAAATATAAATATAAATAGGGTGCACGCTCGAAAACTGGAAGTAATGTATAATTGGGGGGACTTAGATTTATATATGCTACAGAGAAGTTTAACACTGCATTTTTTAATCATATCAGATCAACTGGGCATGATGTTCATGTAAGCTAACTGGATACTTGTATAAGTTATCTTTTAAAGGCTGAAATTTCTTGCATTGTTTAAAACAGTGGTAAAATGGAATGGGGTGAACAGAAAGACATTCTCCTGTGCCATGAAGTCTTGCAGGCTGAGCCATACAGGGCTAAAGAGAAGACTGTGGGCAGAGCACAGGCATGGGAGAAAATTGCCAACATTCTCAACAAAAGAGCAGAGTTTAAAGTTAACAAGAGGTCTGTAAGAGATCATTATATGGTCCTGGTGGAAAAATTAAAAAATAAAAGACTTCACAATAGTTAAAAGCCAGTGGCATCAGTCCCGAGCCAACCAAGCTGGACAGACTACTCAAAGAAATCATAGAGAGAGCTGAGGCCTGTGATCAGTCAAGAGACGAGGAGGATGAAAACACAAGAGAGAAATAACAGAAAGAACAAGAGCAAGCTAAGGATATCAGGCTCAAAGCCATGGACTCATTGAGTGAAACAAAGAAATAGTCACTTTCAGATGGGGATGGTGAAAATCAAAACAAGGCCAAAAGAGGCAATCCAATGGAACTGCAATGGTGGCCTATTTAAGGGAGCAGGCAACTGAAGAGAACAGGCTAAAAGAGAGAGATATAGAAATAAGATCTGTGCAGTTGGAGAAAGAGACTGAGCGGCAGGAATTGCTTGACTAGCAGCATAACAGCCTGATGCAACTGCTGTTACAACAGCAGCAGCAGCAACAACAACAACAACAACAACAGTTCCAGTAACAACAACAGCAGTAGTTGCTACAAATGCAAACCTACATGGCTCAACAGCAACAACAGCAGTATAAAATGCTTATGCCAATATTAGAAAAGAAAAATTGAAAAATGAAGAGCACTCTCCTATCCACGAAAATTTGAAATAAGCACCCTGCCCCCTTCCCTGGCCCAGATTTGAACATTAATATTTGCTTTCAATTCAGCTTGTGAACATGTTTAAAGTGAACTGAAAAGGATCCCTCTTGAATAAGCACCTTACTGTTTTAACTCAAAATTTGAATAAGTACCCTGGACACCACTTATTTGCAGATTTACAATATTATACCATGAAACATATATTTCATGCCTTTATTTTTTGTAAAATTGTTGGATATCTTTTGAGCTACTCTTTTAAAACATTTTTTTTAAACTATGATTGTATCGGCCCCAACCAAAGCAACAGACCGGTACATATTAACTTCATTGATCAAAAGAATCACCATCTACTTCAGTTGGAGTCTGTTAGTGTGATGAAATTGACTGCTTACATATTTTTTATGCTTAACATATTTTTTATTGCTTGTGATGTCTTCTTGCTTTCTGTATTACATTTTATATAATTTGTTGATGACACAATTTATTCACACCAGCATATACATTGTAATTACTTATCCTCAAAAGGTATATTACTGATGAGAAATTAATGCCATGTATAGAACTTTAAAATTTACATGACTTGCTATAATATAAAACTGGGCACATTACTTTGAAACAAGATTTTGATTAAAAACTCTATGAACTTTGCCATACAATGTAATGAGCATTTATAACACAAGCCCTTATTTTTATTTTGGTACAGAAGATTAAGTGATTAGACAACCAGAGTCCCCACAGTTATCATGTTATTTTTAAAAACTTGTAAGTACATAAAAAGCAAATTGATATTAGTTTTTTATTTGTCTGTCCTGTTATTAGCAATTAATTTCGTCCAAATCTGTGGATCATGTCACCCAAACGACATGGGTATGAAAATCTTTTTAGCAACAGTCCCTCTATGCGGTTGGCCTTAGTTCGTTGGTGGCAGCACAGACTCGCAGGTAATCCAAGGGCATCTGCAAGTATAACAATGTCCATTTTTCTTACTCGAAACTCCTGAAAACACTCTGCTTCGTCCATAGAATCGAGATCAAAACGATCGTAGTCGGCGTGAGGAAATGATGGATTTTTGGAGAAACTAGCGTCATACAATAACAAAAATTCTTCTTCGGAAATAAAATGATGACTCCATGCTAGAGAAAACATTTCTCGAGCTTCCTTTAAACTGGACATCGTCAAGATCGAGAGCACGCCAAGGATGTGTTTACATTTTCACGGTCGACCGACAACGTCTGTAAATTAGGGTAATTGTTTTGCTTAACGCAGTCATGTCACAAACTTTGTTGGCGACAACGTCGTTCCCAGGTTCCCCCTCCTGCAAACGATCGAACGTCCGTGACACCCAAAGTCATCGATGCTTAAGGTCCCTATTCAGTCAACCAGCACGTTGCCCAGTCAGTCGCCAGTCAGCTAGCCACTCAGTCACCAGTCGGTCAACAATTCAGTGAACAGGCACCGGGGAGTCGGTCAACCTGTCAACTACATAGTCACTCGCCAGTCAGTAACCAGTAATTCTGTCAACCATTCAGTGAACAAGTTTGTCAGGCGGTCAGGTACCATTAAGTCAGTCAACCAGTCCGTCAGCCAGAAAAGAACCTACTCAATTACCAAGTTAGTTACCAGTCGGTCTGGAAGTTTGTCACCAGTCGGTCTACTTTTTCCCAAAAAAGTCTGTTTGCAGCGCTAGGTCAGCAACACTTAACGCATTTTAGTTTCTAGCCAAATTTTGTAGGAAACATCACTTATCTTGCAGATTTCTGTTCTTTGTTAGATATTTCAACGCATTCTATTCAAACAAGTTGGTTCTGGCTGGTTTCTTGGTACTTTTTGCAAAAGCGTGCTTTCAGCACGAGGTGAGCAAGACTTGACCCAATTCTCTTTCTGGCCAGATTTCTCGGGAAACTTTGGGTGTTAAGCAAGTTTTAGTGTTTTCTTAAAAAACAGTTTTTCCAGCGGGACTTGAGCAAGATTTGACGCATTTCAGTCTTTGGCCGGATTTTGTATTAAACGAACTATATCAAGAAAATTGAATTTATTTTCTCCGGCTTTTGACACATTCTATGAAAAGAATTTGGTTTGGGCTTATTTGCAGGTACTTTTTTCAAAACCGTGTTTTCAGCGCGAGTTCAGCAAGCCGTGATGCAAGTCAATATCTGGCCAAATTTCGAAAGAAACATCGGATATGAAACAAATTCTAGTGTTTTCTTATAGACTTCGACACATTTTATTCCAGAAAGTTGCTTTGAGCTTGTTTGCAGATAGTTTTTGAAACACCGTGTTTCCAGCGGGACTTGCGCAACATTTGACGCATTTCAGTCTTTGGCCAGATTTTGTAGGAAACGAACTATATCAAGCAAATGTAAGTATATTTTACAGCTTTTGACACATTCCATTAAAAAGAACTGGTTTAGGCTTGTTTGCAGGTACTGTTTTTAAAGCCGGGCACGAGTTGAGAAAGACTTCTCTCTCTGATCGAATTTCGAAAGAAACTTTGTCATCATGTAATTTTTTTTTTTTTTTACAGATTTCAACACATTCTTGTACAAAACATTGGGTTTGGCTTGTTCCCAGATACTTTTTTTAAAATCGTATTTTCAGCGCGTGTTGAGCAACACCTAAGGGATTACAGTCTCTGCCTAGAATTTCGTAGGAAACATCAGGTATCAAGTAAATTTTAGAGTTTTCTTGACTGACTCAGTGGTACTTGACTGGCTATCTTACTAGTAAAGCTAAATAACCTGTCCAACGATCGGTGACTAAGTGGATTATTGACTGGTGACTGATTGGCTGACTGGCTGTTTCGCTGACTCGCTGATTGAATGGTCGCCTAGCTCAGTGGTACTTGACTGGCTATCTGACTGGTTATCTCAATTGCTGATTGACTGATGACTTCGCAGCTCTTTACCACCTGACTGACTGGCTGACTGCCTGGTTGACTGTCTGGCTGACTAAATTGCTGACTGGCCCAGTGGTACTTGACTGGCTATCTCCTTGGCTGTCTGATCGGCTGACTGAAAGGTTGACTGACCCAGTGGTACTTCACTGGTTATCTTACTTGTTAACGGACTTGCTGACTGACTTGTGACTGAAGGGTAATTGAGTAGTGACTGACTGCTGATGGGCTGGATTGCTGAGTGGCTGACTGTATGGTTGACTAACTCAATGGTAGTGGCTCCCTCTCTCTCTTTCTCTCTGGTTAAGTGAATTGCTGACTGCCTGGTGTTTGAGTTGGTCATTGGCTGCTGACTGGCTGCCTACCTGGCTCAGTCAATTGCTGCTTGAAAGGGTGTCTCACTTAATGGCACTTGACTTGCTGACTGAATGTTTGACTGATTCAAAGGAACTTGACTGGGTGTATGATTAGTGTAACGAGTTGCTGACCGGATGGTGA